>NW_017963736.1:288481-436635 GCF_001661395.1 Hyphopichia burtonii NRRL Y-1933 | reverse complement strand
GACATTGTTTGAGTACATTGACGCCAGGGATATGCTTTGATATCTAATTGATCCACCTTGTGCTGCTTTTGAACTATATCCACAAGACAAATCTTGTATCGCTTGACCATATTAAATTTATCCCGTAATTAACCTAAATCGATGATGGAGAAAGAAGTTCCAGGAAATAATGGCAGGGAATCCCTGATAAGCTCCACAAGTAAAATAAGAAGGCCACGTATTTCGAAAGCTTGTAATTTCTGTCGATATCGAAAAATTAAATGTGATGGCAAAAGGCCTTGTTCAAATTGCCAACAGACAGAGATTCCAAATTGTGTTTACACTGGCAAATCTACTAAAGACTTGAAAAACGAACGTAAAGTTATTAATAAATCCATGGAGAGCAGGCTTTCCAGAGTTGAAAACTTACTTGAAGGATTAAGCACGCAATTACCTCTGAGTACGAAAACCCAAAATGGTTCACAGTCTCCACCAACTCAGCAAGATTCAGATGAAACCCAAAAACTAGGAAAAGCACATATAGATCGATTTCCAGGCTCCCACTTCCATGTTTGCAAACACTCCACCAAATTCGTTGACCGAATCAAGTCACAGCTTCCGAGCCAACATCATGATCTTCTCATACCATTTAAGAATTTGCCAAAATTTTTCTCTGATTCAGTCAAAGCCTTCGAAAGAAAATGGGTCGGTACCGCTACCATGGAGAATAAGAGTCGGGTTCATGTTTTAGATACAGATCTTCCAACGGATCAAAAATTGGTTATGGAGTTGATACAAAACGACTACAGTCAAGACTTTTGGGCTAATTTAATATGTCCGATGGAAGAAATCCAGGAATTATTTGAGAGATATTACCATAACACTAGCTTTCGAACTGAGAATATCTGTGATTCGGATATCTTAATATTGAACATTGCTTTGGTGATTAGCATACGAGAGGAATTAGACAAGCAGAGTAATAACAATGACCTAATTAATGAACTCCAAACTATCTACGAACATTGTTTTTCGAGAGCTATTTTATATTACCAGAGAGTTCTGCTTTTGAATGAAGGTATCCAAACGGTTAAAGCACTAATGTTATTGCTTATCTACACTGAGTATAATATAGCAAACTCTCGTCTTGATCATGGTCTCTTGTGTCTAGCAATAAGATATGCGCAGGATTTGGGACTCCTGAGGAATTGTACTTATTTTTATGGGTCTAATATAAAATCGACTCGAATGCAGAGATTATGGTGTGCAATTGAACACTTTGATATAGAGATGGCTTACAGGAAAGGAATCCGTCCTATGATGGAAATAAATCATGTAATTTTAGATGATTTTGAGCATAATGAAGGAACAGAAAATTCCAATGATGAATTCTTTGGCATAAGTGACAGCTTCGACCATCTTAAAGCTTTTTACAATTTCAACAATATATTATCTCCGATACGATACCAAACATTTTCGCTCATCACTGACTCAAAAAAGGATATAACTTTCGTAGAATTCATGAAAAAATTACATAACTTAAAGATCAAAATGGAAAAATTTTTAAATGAATTTCCTTTCAGATATCGTCCCTTTTTAGCATCTGATAGAAGGTTTAATTCTGAGAAGCTAAAGCAGTGGATAACCACTTCAACTCAAAGTAATATGGAAAAGTACTCACTTTTGACAGCTCATGTTTATTACATATCACATTTGATGTTTATTAATACAATCCCTTCCATGTATGATACTCCAGAGTCTAGCGAATTGAATGAATTATATGCAGAGTTTAGGTCTTCCAGTGCTGATTGTGCCAGAACTATATTAGAAATAGCGGCCGCTCTCGACTGTCAAGAAGCATCAATTGCATTTTCCAATACTATAATTCATCATATTGTATCTGCATTGATGTGTCTTCTATATGAGTGCGTCACTAATCCTAGAAATTCTAGAACCTCTGCAGACCTTTCACTACTTTTGGTGGTCTGCAACACATTTTTTTCATCATCAATATCAAAAGATATTGTTAAACTGGCAGATAGCTCAAAACTATCAAAGAAGCGAAAATACGAGCTTTTATGTGTGGCTGCATTAAATATAGGCACAAAAATCATTGACTTCCAATTAAAGACTAATACTGACTATAGCGAAACAGAATTCGGCTTGCATGTTAAGAAATTACGTTTAGAGTTTCCTTCCATTTTTATGAAAAGCCCTGCTAATGAAGCAGCCAATTCTGTCATTAGTAACTCTAGCCATGATTCCATTAGTAATTCTAACTTTGGGGCAGTTCAAGCAAAAAACGGATTATTCCCTAGTCGTCCTTCAAGTAGAGGATTTGATTACGGACTGAAGGATTCAAGAACCGGGCTCTATTCTCTGGATCCCGTATTTACACAAGATTACACTTATTCTTTGGTCCCAGCAAGTGAAAAGGGACCAAACGTCGTTTCACCAGTATCTGCTGAGGCTGTGGGTGGTACTATTTGGAATGATTTGCCATTACCTTTGGTTGATAGTGGGATGTCTGATTTACATGACTTTTTTTTCGATAGTAATTTTGGGATTTGAAGTTTCCAGTTATAGGGGTTTTCCTGATAGCGGTAACCCCCTAAGTAATAAAATGCTACATTTAGCAGAATAAAAACCTTCTCCTGGAGCAGATATCCAAAAATATCACTATTGGACTAAAAAAATTCATAAGATAACAATTGAACTGTACTCAAAAGGTAAATTATCGCTTACGGTAATAGGTAAACCCTAAAGAATGGGCAAAATATTAATTGAAGTTTATATCATCTAGTATGTTGACATTGACAATGAAGGACTCAAGAACTTTTGCAATTATATAAACTATCTATTATAAAAATCATTATTCATATCATCATAAAAATTATCTTCCTGGAAAAAGTCTTCATCTTGTTGATTAATTATCCATTCTATTCCTATTTCCTCTAACAATTTATTTCTCATTTCATGGAATTCAACAACTTTAGCTCGATTAATTCCTTGACTTCTTTCTCTTTTTTTCAAGAGTAAACTTGGTCTAACAAAGGTTAATGGATCTTTATCATGGGTATTTAATCCCCTGAAAGTGTTTAGTGCTGCACCGTTTGTAGTCTGGACTTTATTTCCAGTAAGTATAATCCGATGATAATCCCTATTGATAAGGTCCGTGAACTCACTTGCATTTTGTTCGTTCAATACCAAGTAATAGCTGACAGTGTTGGGTTCAGCTAATGAATTAGTGCTATCATAAGGATTTTGAGAAACCTGTGGAGAATCAACCGTTACTGGGATATCAACTGATTTAACTTGATCTATTAATAATTTTTGAGTTGAGTTTGTCGTTAAATTATTCATGTGAGCTCTCAATATCGAATCGGTTGACTCTTTTTCATTGGTTTTATCAGTATCATTTGTAGAAGTTATTAGATAATAGTTTTTGAAAAAATCATAATGATGATGATTATAATTATATAACTTTATTTCATTTGCAAATTTACTCAAATGCTTACTATTTCTAAGATCATTTCTGTTCAATTTAATTGTGCAAGGCAAATGAATATAATTAGTGTAATTTATAATTGATCCTTCGAAATTATCAATCATAACTTCATTAACTTGGTTACTAACTTCTTTAGGACTAAAGAAGTCATCATCATTCTCAGTAAGTAAATTTTGATCGCCAAAGAAAACTGATAAAATATTATATCTTTTTTGGAAAAAAGTCGAAACACGAACACAATATTCTTGAATTTTTTTCAAATCATGATAATAACTGGGGAGTGAAAATAATGAATCAAATAAAAAGTCTTTACCTACTTGATAATTTGGATCATACCAAAGGCTTATTCCACCTTTAAATCCTTGCAAGAAGAAAAATTTAGTATTTGGAAAGATATTATCTAGAACCCTAGCCAATAAATCATAAAAATTCATTAATATTTGTTCAAATTTATCTTTTAGATGTTTTGCTATGAACAATTTCGGTGGCATTATCAACATAAATTTTCTCAATATGTCATATAATATTCTTGGATCTTCCCTTATTGTAGAAACTGATTTTTTATTAATTAAATTGATTAAATTATGTAAATAATTGAATAAATGATTATACTGGAAAATTAATTGGTCATTTTGAGTGTGATTTTTTAGAATCGTTCCGAATTTACCTAAAAATTTTGAGATTTCAAGCAAGACTCCACTTGAATAACTAGGGAAATAAATGGATTTGGATGCAAAAATTAAAAAATTAAGTGTCCATGAGATATCATCTTTTTTAGAATTATTAGATATGCTATCATTGAATATTCCAGCAGTACCTTTAGAAAATGCAATTGAATGATTAAGATCAGGATATTCATAGATTGATATTTTATTCAAATACGATGACACATAAATAGCCACTGATGCATTATAATTTTCTTTTAATATTAATTTTCTCAATTCACTAATTGCAATACTGTAGTATCTAACTGCAAAATCGTGAATTTTAGATCTTAGTTTAACAAAATAATCCCGATTATTTAAATTAAAACCTTCAAAACTTTTAATTGCATTACACCGTAGATAAAATGATGATAACGATAACACAGTATAGAAAAATAGGGGGAATTCCTCTTCTAAATCGGGCGGGTTTATATGTATTTGAGTTAATAAATAATTAATTTCAACTTTATCCATAGATGGGAACCTATCAAAGGGAACCAGCTCCTTCTTGGGTAGTGCTTGGAAAGTACATGGTTTTGTGATGAAATTTTTCAAAGGTTTCCCTTTAATTGGAGGATTTGACAAAGTCCCTAAAGATGCTGATGAAGATACTGCGGTTAGTACCGGTAAGGATTGAGTGCTATGACTAGTATGATTATTTGTTTTATGACGTTTAAATTTTTGTAATTCGTCATTATTGAATTCTAAAAATTCTTTCTTTAATTGTTGTGATCCACAACTTTTTTGTTCCATATATAATGGAGAATGTCCGGATGCTGATGATGGAATAGAAGAAGGAGTATAATACGTAGGGGTAATGGTATTTGATGGTATTAAAGGTGGTTGCTGCTGCTGACGCAGTAGACTTGGTTGATAAGAGCTGAAAGCGGTTGCCAAAGAGTCACCTAAAGAATTAAAAGCATCTCCAAACAAATTAAGTTCATCTGCTTGGCCATTGTGAGCTAGATATTGGGCATTCTCCATTCTATTTAAATAATCATTGATTCCGTCGTTAGCACCGAAATGCCCGTCTCCAGATTGTCTTTCTTCACCAGCGTCTCCAGAATGCATCTCTCCAGAAGGGTATGAAGGCTCGCTCGAAGAAAAAGAAGTATTTAGCTCTTCATCAAAGGGTCGTTGATGATAATATCCAGACATAGTCTGTCAAATCCTTAAAAACTCGGGTAAATCTTGGATAATACTCGATATATATGGCTGAACTAGCAAGAAAACGAAAACCTGGAAGCAAAAAGAACCCGAAACAGAATCACTTAGCCCTAAACCCTAGTCAAATCTAGCCAAAAGCAAGTTATTACACTATTTGTCATAAAAAAATTGTTCCTTATTACTATATAAAAGAAAAAAACCCTTAGTCGTGTCTGTTCATCGCCGTTTTCCACTAACAAATGAACAATAAAAAAATACAAATGCGATTTTTAGTCTTCGATTACTAACTTCAGCTCTTTCAAAATTTCAGATGTCCCAATAGGACTTAATGGCAGCATTGCACTTACGGGTATTGCCAAAGCTAAACGAACGGTTTTATGGTATACATAGCCATTTTCTTAAGGTTTTGTCCTTGTTCTTTTGGTCATTCTCCTGAGTCATAAGACATTCTATGAGATCTTCGACAAAAGCAAAATAAAAAAAGAAAAAAAGCAAAAAAAACTTAAAACCTACCAGTGTCTACGGCTTTCATACTGGTATCGGTGAAATAGCTCGTTATACATAAGGCTGGCTCATTACATCGGCAAAGACATAAACTTAATAGGAAACAAGAATTTCTGCCTTTGATCTAAGAATCTGCCTCATCACCTGCTACGTTAATATGCATGTAATTACCGTGCCCCGGAAAGTCGCATCGGTTTTCCGATCGTTGTTTGTAGGCTTTAGCCTCGATCTTCCAAGAAACCAAACGTATGTTTGGCAAAGCTTCTTTCGGTGGGTTTCTCCGTTGTGATTCTTCGTTGTGTTGTTCTTCTGTTGCAAGAAAACGGACAAAGGGATTACAAAATGTAGAAGGTGGTAATGTTTCCTTGACGATAACAAGTTAACGAATATTCTATTTTTTTTTACGATTCTGGTTAGGAAATTCTCGGACTCACTACATGATCGTCAATCGTCGATGATAATTAAGATTATTTGCAGAGAAGGAGAAGGTCGAAACAAAAAAAAAAAAAAAGAAAAAAAAGAAAAACGTAGATAAAGACAAGAAGTCCTTTTCATTGAATAAAGAACAAAAAAAAGAAAAAAAAAAAAAAAAAAAGAGAACAGAACACAAGATTGTCAAGAACTAACGACGTCTATACTGTAAGCATTTCAGGATTTCTCGCCTGCCCAATTCAAAGTAATGCATACGAAGTCTTGTTCTGTCAATGTCCGGCTTACTTTCTTCCCACCTCTGTTTTTCAATTTGATGAATATCACGGAGAATGGCCTGAGTATTGAAGTCTTTATTTAAACATCCTGCTTGATAATTGAAAGATAAGTTTTCTTGGAAACTATTTTCCTGTCTGTATAGTTCGGTATTGAATTGATGAACTAAGTCTTTATTCGAGAAAAATCTTTCAAATTGTGGATAACTTGCTAAATGAATGAAATCATCATTAAATTTTTCAATGAATTTTTCTTTACAATCCAACTTAGGAGGTATTATTTGTAAAACATCCCTATAGGTAATGTCAATTGGCTCGACATTTTTCAAGTATGGTTCTTCAAGCGCAGAACTGGTAGATAAGTAATAAGAATAAAATAATAATCGATTATCGAAAAAATGAACCATTCTTAATAAATTCATTGACATTTCATTTAATAAATTGAATTGATTAAATTTTTTTAAATTAGTTTGATTTTCATCAATAACTAAATCATTAAATTTTTTAATTTGATATAAACCAAAATCAAAATCAAGTTTAGGACAAAAAACATGACATGGATCAACCAACATTAAACTTCTTATTGGAGGAATAATATGATTGAGTGATCTACCTAAAGCAGAATAAAATAAGAAAAACGTTTTTTTGAATGGATTCATTTTACTTCCAATTGAAATAACTTCACTGGGGAAAATTCTGAACCAATGATTTAATAATTCAAAAACCAAACTGAATGAAACATAATGAATATTTCGATCAATATAACCATATTTTTTAGAATACTGTTCATTAATTTTAATTATATTTGGATAGTACTCTTTAATGAATTTATCTAAAAATTTCTCTAATTCATTTAAATCGTGATGAAATAATTTATCATTCAAAAACTGTTTAATACTCAATTCTAAATATTCATCTTCATCATCATATTGATCATCACATTCATCATTGGAAAAATTGAATTTTTCGGATTTTTCATCTTGTTGACTAAATAACAGGGGAGTTGGTTTCCGACGTTTATTAACCTTGGTTTTACGTTTTAAACAATCTTCTAATTTGAATTTTGAATCCATTAATGATTCACATAACGTTTTAAATTGGATGAAATAATCATGTATTTCATATATAACATCAAATGTATAATCAGGAACTTTTGAGACTAAACAATGAGTATGAAAAATTTCCATCAGAACTTGTATTGTTGGAGTTACATCATTGATCAGATTTGCCTCATTTAAAATCTTGGAAAATAATAATGCTGTACCATTATATAATAAACTAATCGTATCAACCGTGGAATGAGAATGAATAAATGATGACCAAGCAGAAAATAATGATATCTTAGTTGAAAATTCAATATGAAATGTACTTAAAGACGCTCTTAAGTCACTTATCAATTTACCATAATATGAAAACGATTTTTTAGTTAAAACATTTAAATCATGTTTACTAAATTTACTCGTTTCGGTAACTTTTTTCATTATTGCTTCAGGTGATTTTGGTGTTGATGCTTTAGATGAATTTGAAGAATATCCACCACTATCACTTGGATCATCTAAATTAGTTATAAAACTATCACCGTGAACAACAACACTGCAAACTTTTAATAGGAAATTAAGGGAACGATCCATGAAAAATGAAAAATAAACATTTAGAACAACTGATTGATTGAAAACTGTGGTCCAAAAATTATGTGATAATTTATTATTCCAAACGGGTTGGAACGAGTGTTCATATTCTTCATTTATTAAACCAACTATTGAAGAATCATGATTATTCAAATCAAGATATCTTTGTAAGAAAACGTTTTTCAATTTTGGATCAACTTCAATCTTGGGGAAATTAATAGGTTTAATTATGGCATTTGGTAGAGGACCATGAGGTATTGTAGTTGAGGTGTTTGTTTTAGGATGTAGATAGCTTTCAAGAGTTTCATCAAAATGTTGATACTGTTGGAGTTGCTGGAGTTGCTGTTGATGGGGATGCTGTTCGTGTTGTTCGTGTTGATGTTCCTGGGGCTGTTCAGATTCTTCAGGTTGTCGAGGTCGTTTTAAATTTGAAATGTATTGATTTGGTTGGGACTCATTTGGATACGGTTGATACACTTCCTTAGGATTATCAATCATTAGAGAATTCATTTGGCTTTGATAATCATCCAGGTGCATAGAATCATAACGATTTAACTGATCCCCAAACAAAGGTTGATGATGATTGGAAGAATTATTGAAAAAATCATTAAAATTATCATTATTTCCATTTGAAGGTTTGAATCTTGGAATTTGTAAAGAATTGAAATCACTATTTTCTAATAAAGAGTTCCAATTCATATCTTGAGCCACTTTAATAAAAGAATTAGTATAAACGTATTTACGTAAATCCTCAATATTTATAAATGGTTGATTTGTTTGAAAATTCTCCAAAATTGGTTGTTGTAATTGCAGAGATTTATTATTTGACGGTATGGATTCTTGTTTTTGTTCTAAAGAATCATTATTAAATCCTTCATCAACTTGACCCGTTCTAATATTGGGGGTTGCATTAGATGAAAGTGTTTTAACAGAGGGAGTGCTACTTCCACTCAAATTTGATTCAGGAACACTTTCCCGGTCTTTTATTTCATTCTTCTTTCTAATTGCCTCAAGTTTATCAGCGGGAAAGTCCAAGTAGCCACAACGGTACTTCTTCTTGGTACAATTTGCACACGAAGGTAGTTCTTCTGTACATTTAACTCGACGTTTCTTGCAATTGGGGCATCCATCTCTTGAATTCTTATGGGATCTTCGACTTCTCCGTTCGTTTACCAACGGATACGGCTGTTGGAACTCTTGACCGAATGGGCGTTGTGGTATCTGCTGCTGCGATATCTGCTGCTGCGGTATCTGCTGCTGAGGTATCTGCTGCTGCGGTATCTGCTGCTGCGGTATCTGCTGCTGCGGTATCTGCTGCTGCGGTATCTGCTGCTGCAGTATCTGAGGGACCTGGGGTGGGACCTGTGGTGGATAGTAGGGCGGCTGTTGATGGTACACCGGTTGTCGATATAGCGGTTGGTATTGAACGTTTTGTGTTTGCTGGTATTCATTTTGCGGCGGGCCCTGTTTATTATCTTGGCTCCGGTCCTGCTCGAATGGCAGGTTCATGATGTTTGACATTGAAGGGTAATCAATCGACGGGGACGGTAAGTGATAGTTTGAAGAGAAAGGAAAAGTAGAAAATGTCAATGTGATAGGTATTTTTTAGGAAAAAAAAAAACGTAATCAGTCGATGTGATAGGTATTTTTACACACCGAACAAAAAAAAAAAAAAAAAAAAAACCGAACAAACAAAAAAAAAGACAAAAAAAGAAAGCACAGGACAGTATAATGCAGCGACTCCCCAATTGTAGACGTTTAGCAGTAGATGTGGGTGAATATTTTCATAGATATAGGGAGGGAGGTAGATGGATGGATAGAAGAAAAGAATCTACAGATATACGGATGGATATGGATGGATATGGATGGATATGGATGGATATAGGGTGAGTCTATATATAAATCTGTCAAAACAGATGTTGGGGTATTTAGTGAGAAAGCAAAATTACCGAAAGAAAAAGAGAAAACAATAGAGAATAAATGAGCAAAGAGAATAAATGAGCAAAGAGAATAAATGAGCAAAGAGAATAAATGGGCAGAGAATAAACGAGCAAAGAGCCAGAAGCGCAAAAAGATGTAGGGTATTTCAGGTAGAGTATTGTTGAGAGGTTGCAAGAATAACAGATTGGTACAATACCAAGATATATCCATTTGTTGGATTTACAAACGGCATGCTGTTCTACAGTCATCATACGTCAAAAAAGTGACAATATAAGAATTGTTGTTACTCGCTAAAACTTGTAGAGAGAGATTAGGAGGAACACAAAGGGGTATAGGGTCCGATTACAATTTGTAATCTTGATTGAATTGAGGCATTTGCTGTAACTCAATCAAGTGTCTCATTGTAGGTCTGCCATGGGGACAATTCCAGGGTTTTTGTAATGAACTTAAGTTGCAAACGATTTTGGACATTTTTTTATGGGATAATGATTGACCAATCATGATACTGGTTCGGCAAGCTCTACTGGCAAGTAATCTTTCCCATTTAGTACACTTAATATTGGAAGACTTGTGCTCATTAATTAGATGAATGATTTCGTTAAAATCACTAAGATCAAATGTAGTATGTTTCAGCACTGGTAAAGAAACTAATTTGATTCTTTGGCCAGGAATATCATCTTGATTAAATTTAATAATGAAGCCATTATTCTTAAATATTTCAACATTTTCCAACACAATCATTTCATCAATAATGTTCAATTCTATCGTTTGTTCTTTGATTAGGGATTGGGTATTCTTATCGAATGTTATTGTTTTCAAATATCGTTCATAATTGTATTTTTCATCCGACGCATGCTGATCGATTATAAATAAGTTATTCAGATTATTCAAAGTCACTAAGATGAAACCTAAGTTGAATTGTCCAATTATTTGCATTTCTTTAAAATCTTCCTTTTTAATCGTATAGCTTAGTTTGGCTTCCGCCTCTTCTCGGTGGCTTATATCATCAACTTTAACCTTATTTATATTTGTTTTCCCATTAAGTTTGGGTAAGATCATCGTTTCCCATTGGTCTTGGTCTACCCTTAGTTCACTCTGTAATCTATATACTTCATCGCTTGTTTCTTTCTTGATTATTAGCTTTGCTTCGATCTCATCTTCTCCAAAGGCAATATCGTCTCGTTGTTTCATTATACGGGGTCGTTTCACTTGTCTTTCTTCCACATGTTCTCCAATCTCTATTCTTAATTTGTCTTCTTCGTTGTCGTGTTTGCATTCACAGGTTTCGTGACTGGTGCTTATGAATTGTGATAAATCAAGTGTCGACCCTTGACTTCGTTTTTTGGTTTGTAACATATCATCCAATTCTTCGGAACTTATCTTCTCAAGTTCGTCTTCTTGTTCTTCTTCTTGTTGAACTTCTTCTTGTTGTTGTACTTCTTCTTCTTCTTCTTCTTCTTCTTCTTCTTCTTCTTCTTCTTCTTCTTCTTCTTCTTCTTCTTCTTCTTCTTCTTCTTGTACTTCTTCTTGTACTTCATCTTGTACTTCTTCTTGTACTTCTTCTTCTTGTTCTTCTTCCATCTGTTCGTCTTCTGCTCCTTCTAACTCGTGTCCTTCTAGATTGTCCTGTTGATCGACAAGCTGTTCAATGGCATCTTCTTCCGGATCTACTTTCACCTTGTTTTCAACTTGCTCTGGTTCTGGTTCTGGTTCTGGTTCTGATTCTAGCTGTTCTTCCTCTCCCTCTTTGTCCTCTCCGTCTTCCTCCTCTGCTTCTGCTTGTTCTACCTCCTTTCGTTCTTTTTGTGTTTGCTCTTCTTCCTCTTCTTGCGATTCTTCATCATCTCTTTCGTCGTTTTCATTATTTTCATCATCTTTCTCATCATCTTTTTCATCATCTTTTTCCTTCTTTACCTGTACTCCATGTAATGTTCTTGTAGGCTCCTTTTTGAACCCACCCTTTTTCAACAAATCTTCTCTCTGACTCAAAACCAGAATTTTCTCTCCATTAATTGTGATTTCAGAATTTCTGTTCTTGGGAATAACCGTTATTTGTTTTTGGTAAAAGTTAATTAACTCATTTCGTAATACTTCATTTATTAATTCTTCATTATGTATCATAACTATTCTTTTATCTGGAGTAACGTTCACATCGAGATATTTATAATCCAATTCAATATTTAGTACAATAACCGGGTTTTGAATATGATTAAAACTTCGGTAAACTTCATTAATTGTTTTTAAATACTTTTTCATGGTAATCGGTCTTTGATTAACAAATAAAAATTGTCGATCGCTTGATGATCTTCCTAATCCAAACGAACTATTAGATATATAACCAGAAAATTTTAAGTTCATCTTACCACTTGATGATTCATCATTATCGTATAGCTTTAATCGTTTCATATCCAAGTTATTAACTTCAATATCAAGGGGAACTAATCCATATGCTCCATTTGTTCCATAAACGCTAATCAAATTATCTAAGATAGTAGTCTTTGGTCCACCTTTTGTACCCATTAATAAATGTTTTCTACCTTGTGAGTTAGTATTAAAAATTGTAAACCTAATATTAGGATATATTATCAAATAATTCATTAAAAAATTCACCGATTTATGGAATTCTTTCTTCAAGTTTTTAATCAAGTTCTTCTTTCTAACTGGAAGATTATCAAACATCTTGGTGATTTTAACATTAGTACCTTTCAATCCCCCTACAACAACTTTTTTATTTTTCAAAACCCCCATGTGATTATATTCTAATTGAGTTGCCCTAGGATATTGTTTAGGCGTACAAGTGGTTACGATAACAGAACTTGCAATTGAACATAGAGAGCTCATTGCTTCTCCTCTAAATCCAAGAGTAGACACCCCAATTTCACTCAACTGCTTGAAATCACTCAATTTAGAAGTATGATGCTTCAAACAGACCAGCTCGAAATCAGCGGGATCAATACCTCTACCATCGTCTGTGACCTCTATCAAATCCAATCCATAATTCGAATAAGTTATATCAATCTTATTACTGCCAGCATCAATACTATTTTCAACTAGTTCTTTAACAACTGATACCAAGTCGGTGATAACTTGTCCCGAAGTGATTCTGTGGATGTCACTTGCTCCTATATTCACTATCGTCATGACGGTCAGCCCCAATTAGAATTGCCTTGGATGATGATTTACAAGTATTAATAGTGAATCTTTCGTAAAGGCGCGTCAGTCAATCACACGCGATGAAAAGATCGAGTCTCAATCAATCGCTTAAAAAAAAAAATGAGAGAATTTGTTACTAGTTGTCTTGGTTATCTTCAATCAGGACGTTGGGTAAGCGATGTCACTATTGGAAACATAAGAATGCTGCTCCCGTTGACATCCGGCAACGTCATATTGGCTATAAAAGAGTTTATAAAAGTATGGATCACACAAATCATATACTATAACGAAATATATCCGGTTGAGATATTTGATAAGGTTAAATCATTTGATTTAATAGTATTTGAATCACGAAATCCGAATTTAAATAAATATATTGAAAGTTTTGTAAAAGAATTTGTTCAAGTGTTAGTGTTTGGGTCACAAGAAGGTAAAAATGCAGGAGGTCATAATAAATCAAACGTTGAAGGAGGCAAAGTTAATAAGATGATTGTAATTATTTATGATGAAAAGACAACCAAAAATATGAGAGAGTATAAACTTAATTTTGATAAACTTATTGATTTATCATCAACGGTTAAGTCATTAGATCTGCTTGATGAATCATTTCAAAATAGTACTGAAGATACGATTGAAAAATCATCAATTATAAATATACCTGGATTTACTTGGAAGGAAATCTATTCCCAATTTAAATCAATACTATATCTACACGTTATTGAATTGAAAAGATTACAAAGTCAATTACAACAAGTTCCAATAAATGATTATAATTTTAGCTCTAGCCATAATAATAATAACAATTTTTTCCGATTATTAATTAATGTTAGTGATTCAATTGATTTAAATTTTAGTGAAAATTCCAAAGACTTGATACCATCAAATTGGATTAAATTAAATAACGGTAAATCTGACAAAAAGAAAAACACTAAATTTATCCCAATTGGTGAAGTTAGTATTGGATTTATTTGTTTTGATTTATATAATGAATATTTACGATAAATATATTAATAATAAATATAATGATTTTAATGGAATAAATAAATATTTTGTAGAGAAGAAAGAAAAATTATTATTTTAAAGTTTCATCTAATCTAAATATATGTTTTAAATTTTCATACATGAAATAACTAATTGAAACTGCTGGAGCAACTTTAGCTAAATTTGGGACTAAACCTTTGAATAAGCCAGGATAACCTTCTCTTGCAATTGTTTTTTGTAAAACATCAATGAATCCATCATATCTATAAGGATGGGCATAAGTCCCTTGAGCTTGTAATCTTGTTCTTAATAAATTTATTGGATAAACAACTGAAGCACCAAAAGTTCCTGATAATGCACCTAAACTTAAAACCATATAATTTGGTAATTTAACATGATCTTCTGGTATTGAGTATTTTTTACTTTCTCTTTTAACCAACCATTTTTTAATTGTTGAAAAAGTACCTAAATCTAAAGCTGCATATGGGAATATACCACTTGTACCAACAAATATACCACGATAAAATATTCTTAATCCGCCTTCTTTAAACATATCTTTGGCAGTTTTAATTAATAGAGCATTACCTCTAATTGAAGAATCAATATTTGAACATTGTAAACGGAATTTCAAGGTATCGATCGGATAAACAGTAAACTGAGCGCAAACACCACCTAAACCACCCGCTAAATAAGTCAGAGCTTTCGACAATTTTGTTGTATCATCAAGTCCTTCAATTTTAGCCAAAAATCTTTTAGTTGCTTCAAAAGAACCAAATTTCATTGCTGATTCGGGGAAAACTTTTAAAACGTTTAATCCATTACCAACATAAAAAGTTTTAATACCACCTTGTTTCCATAAAGTTCTTGCTGCTTGAATGATCGGACTACGAATAGTTTTCGGATGTTCAGCAGCTTGTTTAGCAGCAGCCTCTTCAGCGGCAACCATTTTTTTCCTAGCTTCTTCTACCACTTTTTGACTTGCACCATTAGCAATTTGTCTAGCAATTTCCTTTTTCGAATGCAAAACAGTGGAAGATAAATCAGTTCTTGCAATTAAAAAGATTTTTATTCTATCAAATGGTGCAGTACAAGTACGAGAAACCACTCCTGATAATCCACCGGCTAAGAAAAACCCAAATCCGTTTAAAAATTGATTTATTAAAGTGACATCACCATCGGATGATAAATCTAATTCTTCGGCGATGAAAGTTATTGCAGTTTTTATTCTTGAGCCATGTAATCTAGGCATTAAAATTAAAAAATATCTGAATTCATCATACGTTATATACCCATCATTTTTATAATCAATGGTGTTAAAAATCTTATCGATATTATAAATTGATGGATCTAAATTAAGACTCTTCTTTAAATAAGTTATAAAATCAGACTTGTTCAATTTCCCATCATTGTCTTGATCAATTTTATTGAATCCTTTTAAAATTTGATCGTCAGTTGTGGTTAAATATAATTTGAAATCATTAAAATCAATGATTTTATCATGGTTCGAATCGAATGATTTGAAAACTTGACTTATTAATTCGGGTTTATCACTTATTGGATGATTCAATTCTTGAAGTGCTTTGGTAAATTCATTAATTGTAATCTCTCCATTATGCAGTATATCTAATTTTTTAAATAAAACTTGATAATCATCAGGAACTGTCGCTATTAGCTTGGTTTCAGAATCTTTACTCGTATCCTTACTTAACTTTGTACTCAAATCTTTACTTAATTCTTTATTTAAGTCCTTACTCAAATCCTCGGTGGAACCAATATCCTTGGTGGAATCTTCATTCAAATCTTTGGTCATTATGCAATGTTTTATAAATACATGAATATAAGTTATTATCTCAATAACGAATGCAAAATTATTCTATTCTCGGGGGAAAGCTTCAGTAGAGAGAATATGGGTATTTTAATCCTAGTTTACTATCCTTCATAAGCATTACACACCTTAAACCCTTCCCAAATTGGTGTTTCTCTTATGTTATCAGTTGTTGCTTTCAAGTCTGAACTGACTTTTTTTTTCGTTTTGTTTGGTCTTCTCTCTTTTTTTTCGCTGTCGCTACAAAAATTGCCCTTAACTTTAGAGTTTTCAAGCAGTAAGCGAATTTTGAACAGTTTTCATTTGATTAGACTTTTCTTCACGTGAGTACTAATCCCGGAGATGCCACTATCTACACCATATATACATCGAAATACCTCTACATCCATCGATATATGCTTAGATAGGCCCACGATCGGTAAAAGATAAGTCTACTGGTATTGGATAACTTTTATTTGTGTTTCTCCAGCTCGTTCAGCTGAGTTGTACGGCGTAAAGTAGAGAATCATCGGAACACTACGAAAACCCCCCGGGCTTTGTCGGAAGTAAATAGTGTGTACGGAGGTTTAGGTGTGTACGGGTGTAATGATTATCAACGCGCGCACTACCCTTTTTGCTGTGGGTGCTTGTGTGTGCGCCTACCGGCATTGGTTTTTTTTTTTTTTTTTCCCTTTAGATCAACACGTCGAGTATGAAAAAAAGCATTCACCATAGTAAGAATCATCACTAATAGTCGAAATTAAACAATGTCAGTACAGATTTTAGGTGATCAGGCCACCGAAGAAAGGGCAGAGAACGCCCGTATGTCGGCCTTTGTTGGTGCGATTGCCGTTGGTGATTTGGTTAAGTCCACCTTGGGACCAAAGGGAATGGATAAATTATTGCAAAGTTCAACTGATCCAGATAAAGCATTAATTACTAATGACGGTGCTACTATTTTAAAGTCAATTCCATTGGACAATCCAGCAGCAAAAGTCTTGGTGAACATTTCCAAAGTGCAAGATGATGAAGTTGGTGATGGTACTACATCGGTTACGGTGTTGAGTGCCGAATTATTAAGAGAAGCTGAAAAATTAATTGACAAGAAAATTCACCCACAAACTATTATTGAAGGTTTCAGAATTGCTAGAAATACTGCCATTGAAGGACTAGATAAAGTAAGTGTGAATAATGGATCAAATCCAACCATTTTCAGAAATGATTTAATTAATATTGCTAAAACAACCTTATCTTCGAAAATTTTATCTCAAGATAAAGATTATTTTGCTAATTTAGCAGTTGATGCTATATTGAGATTAAAGGGGTCCACCAATCTAAACAATATACAAATCATTAAAAAAGTTGGTGGTAAATTATCTGATTCATTTTTAGATGAAGGTTTTATCTTGGAAAAAAAATTTGGTATAAATCAGCCTAAAAAAATTAATAATGCTAAAATTTTAATTGCAAATACTTCAATGGATACTGATAAAGTTAAGATTTTTGGGGCAAAATTCAAGGTTGATTCAACTTCAAAATTAGCTGATTTAGAAAAAGCTGAAAAATTGAAAATGAAGAATAAAGTGGAAAAAATTAAAAAATTTGGTATTAATACTTTTATTAATAGACAATTAATCTATGATTATCCAGAACAGTTATTCACTGATGCTAAAATAAATTCAATTGAACACGCTGATTTTGATGGTATTGAAAGATTAGCTTTAGTTACTGGTGGTGAAGTTGTTTCTACTTTTGATGATCCTGAAAAAGTTAAATTAGGTTATTGTGATTTAATTGAAGAAATTTTAATTGGTGAAGATGTTTTCACCAAATTTAGTGGTGTCGCCGCTGGTGAAGCTTGTACTATAGTTTTAAGAGGTTCTACCGATCAAGCTTTAGATGAAGCTGAAAGATCTTTACATGATGCTTTATCAGTTTTATCTCAAACTACTAAAGAAACCAAAACTTGTTTAGGTGGTGGATGTTCTGAAATGATTATGTCAAAAGCAGTTGATCAAGCTGCTGCAAATGTAAATGGTAAAAAATCTTTAGCCATTGAAGCTTTTGCAAGAGCTTTAAGAGCTTTACCAACCATTTTAGCTGATAACGCTGGGTTTGATTCAAGTGAATTAATTTCAAAATTAAGATCTGCAATCTATAATGGTATGACTACTTCTGGTTTAGACTTAAATAATGGTGAAGTTGCTGATATGAAAGATTTAGGAATTGTTGAATCTTATAAATTGAAAAGAGCAGTTGTTTCTTCTGCTGCTGAAGCTGCCGAAGTTTTATTAAGAGTTGATAATATCATTCGTGCTAAACCTCGTACTGCTGATAGAAATCATTAATTGCATTCCCTCTTTGTATAGTTATCCATATTAATACCTATTTAACCTTATTATGTAAAAAAAACTACATTTTTCGCAACAATTTAAACAAGGGAATGTAACTCAATGAATACAACAAACGTACCGAAACTTTTGGAAACTAATAGAAGCCCATTCCGCAATTAAAGATTCCTAGTCTCGAGATCTACAATGTCGGGATAGTAGTGGTCATCAAAAAATCGGGACAGTTAATCGAAATTTCAGTTGCATTTTAGACGATACAAATAAACAAACAATCAAAGTAATACAAAATAATAATATGTAGTCATCTAATTTGAACTGAGCGAAGAAATAGTCCCTACACGTAACCGAAAAGCTTTGGTCCGGGTCCTGCTAGAATTGGCTTTAAAGTTGTTCCCTTAGAGCAAGTGAAATTTACGCCTGGCATACTCCCATAGCCAATTGACCATTTAGGATAAACCAACTTGGCCAATTGAGCCCATTGAGCCAATAGGACCAATTCTCCACCACATAAACCGCAGTCATCCACAGTTGCAAAACTTCACCGTTGGCGAAACCCACCGTTGGCGAAAATTGAGCGAAGCACGCAGAAGATTCCCGATGCGATCACACAATTCCCCTTAATTACACCTGTTCTATCAGGACCAAATTCAACTAAGTTGCAGCACTAATTCAGTTCGGTTTATGAAACTCAGCAACCTTACCTCGAAGGGTACCACCATTTGTTACTTTAATTTGGTTTTTTAGGGTGTTCAATTTACCATTAAATAGGTCAATTGGGTCAATTGAGTCAATGGAATGGTCAACTGGACAAATGGCCGTGGAATTGGCTGAAGGTGAAGTTCAAGGAAAGCTTCGTTTAAGGGATATTCCCCATTTTTCAGTACTTGGGCTGGGTTCCTGATATCGAAAGGTGCATGCCCACGGGATTGTAATTGAACCCAGTTGTTGTCTATATCCTGGAATAAGAGACTCGATTTGAAATTTCGATGGTATTCAAGTTTGATCTCTTGGGTAATTTCAAGCAATTGGTTGGTATAGCTTGTCAATTGAGCTGAGGGGATTATTATAAATATAAGGTCAATTTCTGCCTAAAAGGTGTTTTTTCAACTATTTTCTTCATCAATTCAATTGATTTATACTACTCAAACAATATAATAAAAATGGTTTTTGGTTTCGGTTCTGACGATAAAAAAGATAAACACTCTTCCAACTCCGACTCTTATGGTTCTTCCGGCAGAGGTGGTAACGACTCTTATGGTTCTTCTGGCAGAGGTGGTAACGACTCCTATGGTTCTTCTGGAAGAGGTGGTAACGACTCCTATGGATCATCCAACTCTGATTCTTACGGATCCCTGAACAAACACGGTTCTTCAGGTAACTCTGGTTCATATGGATCATCCAACTCTGATTCTCACGGATCCCTGAACAAACACGGTTCTTCAGGTAACTCTGGTTCTTATGGATCATCCAACTCTGATTCTTACGGATCNCTGAACAAACACAGTTCCGGTAACTCTGGTTCTTATGGATCATCCAACTCTGATTCTTACGGATCCCTGAACAAACACAGTTCCGGTAACTCTGGTTCTTATGGATCATCCAACTCTGATTCTTACGGATCCCTGAACAAACATAGTTCTGGTTCTGGTTCTGGTTCTGGTTCTGGTTCTTACGGTTCCTCGAACTCTAACTCATATGGTTCCTCTGGTAGAGGTGGTAACGACTCTTACGGCTCCTCCAACTCTGACTCCTATGGTTCCTCTGGTAGAGGTGGTAACGATTCTTACGGCTCCTCTGGTAGAGGTGGTAATGACTCTTACGGCTCCTCTGGTAGAGGCGGTAATGACTCTTACGGTTCTTCTGGTAGAGGCGGTAATGACTCTTACGGCTCTTCTGGTAGAGGCGGTAATGACAGATATTAAACCTTCAATTCTTTTACTCTATTTCTAAAAATGTTTAGTTGAATAAAAATAGTTTATGAAAATTAGGTGTAGATCCCGAGATTGATTTTTGCGCATTAACCCCGAATATTACAGATGAGCGTGAAGAGAAGGAAATCTGATTAAATAACTAAATACTTTTGGTAACCATCGATTTGACAAAAAAAATAGAGAAGAGCTTAAATTAATAAAGCTAAACCAGCAGCGGCAGCACCAGCAACTATACCATGGATTCCATAAGCAGAAGCACCCGAGTCAGCACTTACTGTAGCAACATCATCAGAGTCGGTAGAATTAGAGGAAACTTCGGTGATGTTAGCACAACCAATTCTAGTGGTGTTGTTCAAGTGAACAACAACTGATAAATTGGCGAAAAAGGCAGCATCGTCTTTATTTAAAGAAAGATAAGGATCAATATAAAAAGTTTTCAAAGATTGACCAGAAATCTTACCATGTCTACCGGATAAGTCCCCAACTTCTTTATCTTGAGGTTGAGTATTATTTTCATTACCACCATAAGGATTGAAATGAGCAGCAGTGCCGGTACAATTACCATCGGAAGGAACAGTTTTTTCATGAATATGATATAAGAAAGGACCCCCTTGTTCAGGTAAATCTTTCAAATCAACATCAACTTGAACAGTACCATTAGCAGCAGTTGAAAATTCAATTTGACCTTTGACTTTGTCACTGTCAATTTTAGCAACGTATTTAGCTCCTTGAGGAGAATCAGCAACTTCTGGAGCTGATGATAAACCAACTGAAGCTAAAGTTAAAGATTGAACAATTTGTCTTGCAGAAACCATTTTAAAACTACAGAAGAAAGGAAATCTAAAAAATTCCTTTCAAGGCATACATGTATATATATATATATAATATATATATAACAAATGCCTAGCAGGGAGAGAAATACAATCGGGTTTGCAAATGCCATTTTATCTTTTCCATCAATCGGTACCTATTCGGGAAGCCTATTGTCTGGCACATTTTGTTGGTAAGCAATTTATTCAGCTTTCGTATATATTCATCAGCCTTTTATTCAGCTTTCGTATATACTCTGAGCCTTTTATTCAACCTATGTCCGCAAAGCCTAGCCAGATTGTCTTCTAGATCGTACTCTGGATATTTCAACGGCTGCCATAATTGACTGATCCATTCCAAGTACCCCAAGCTCACCATCTTGACGTGTTTGACATCAATGCTTTCTAGGTCCATGGTCTTGGCTCCATTATAGTGTGCACGAACCTAAAACCATCTTCATTCCGTAATGGGCAACATATTGGTCAATTTAGGCACTTTTTCGACCGATTGTCCGAACATCTGTGATTGGATAGTTTCTTGCAAATGCTATATTGAATGGTTCATTCTAGCAAACAGTTCATAATAGTAAATAGAATAAATTCCGATGTGATATTGTATCAGCTTAGATGAAAAACTGGCTTCATCATCCTTTATATACTTATCAATTTGATCGTTGGTCCTTTTAAGGTAAGATAAATTAACTCACTGTACTCATACTATAAACGTTGAATAAAATTAGCTCATTCTGAGAACCACTCCAAAGCAACACAAAAGATCACTTCCCCTTCAGGTTGTATAAGGTTGTGTCTGACAATAGTGTGCAGAGAGGCTCAATTGCAAGTATGAAAGGATTGTGAATTATCAATAAAGTACCGATACAGGGTAAATTATCTGAGTGTAGACTGCAGTGAGTTATCAAAGTTTGTTACAGAAATGCTTTACCAGGATGTGTGTATGGCCTTCTACTTCCTAATGCAATTGACTCTTCCCCCTATGGAGCTAACATTGTTGTTTTGTTGCTGGACCGTTGGTGGCTGGGAAATCGTCTCAAGAGGAAAAAACCAGAACAAAAAAAAGAGAATACTACAAAATACAGCAAATATATAGAAGAGGACCATCACCTATTTCTCTTTTCCCCAAAATTCGATATCAATAATGTATATCCCACTTCTCGGTAGGCTCTCAATACTTGAGTGGCCAATAATTATCATATCGTTCTTATTGACATGGATAGAGTATCTCATCTCGGTGATTACAGGGATATTACCGAGCCCGATAATTAATCTCTGTACTAATACAATTCAACAAATATACAAATTTACATCTAATCCAATTGACTTAATTAGTTCAACGGTGACCTCATCAAGCAATGTTCAAGAAGTGAAGTATAAATATTTGGATTCTAATTCCCATCCAGAATTAACTAGAGAAAAATATGAATTGATGACTGATTTATTAAACTCATCCAGTATTCAAGAAATGTGCCAATTATTTGGATACGATGTTGAAAATGAAATTGTGCGTACTGATGATGGGTATTTCTTAACTATTCAAAGAATATTGAAGAATGGACAAGCCAATAAAGGTGGTCGAGTGATTTATTTACACCATGGATTACTAATGAATAGTGAAATTTGGGTTACAATGTTGGATAAACATTCGAATTTACCATTTATACTATACGATTTGGGCTACGATGTTTGGTTAGGAAATAATAGAGGTAATAAATATAGTCAAAAACATTTGTATTACAAATTAAACTCAGAAAAATTTTGGGATTTTTCAATTGATGAATTTGCTTTATTTGATATACCAAATACGATAAATTATATTTTAAATACAACAAAAGCAGAAAAATTGACTTATATTGGATTTAGTCAAGGTACTGCCCAAGCATTTGCAAGTGTTTCAGTCAATCCTGATTTGAACGATAAAATTGACCAAATTATAGCTATAAGTCCTGCCACCACCCCCCATGGATTATATTCCAAATTCCTTGATTTACTTTTAAAATCAAGTCCAAATTTTGTTTTTCTACTTTTCTCTAGGAAAGTATTGATGCCAAGTGTCATATTATGGGGGAAAATCATGTATCCTCCGTTGTTCGACACTTTTATTGATATCTCAAACTACTTACTATTCAATTGGAAATCAATCAATATTAGTAAAATTCAAAAATTATCTTCCTATGCTCATCTATACTCCACCACTTCGGTTAAAACCGTGGCTCATTGGTTTCAAATCATCCTGTCTAAAAACTTTCAAATGTACCATGATTCAAACTCAAATTTCTCCGGCTTAAATCCAATCAGTTATCCTCTACAAAATATAAAAGTTCCAATTAATCTTTTATACGGGGACTGCGATTCTTTGGTTGATATCAACGTTATGAAAAATCAATTACCTGCAAAATACACTAAATGCCAAGTGGTTCCTAACCATGAGCATTTAGATAACTTGTGGGGGTTTGATGTTAATAAAGTTGTATTCAATCATGTTTTACACTATTTGGGCCATTCTTTACCAGATTCAATCGTGGAAAACAGCGAAAAAACTTACTTGAAAACGTTGGACGATATCGAATCAGTAGCCGAAGCCGACGCCATCTCTCAAGATCTGGAAAGACATATATACCCTGGTGCCACCAGATTCTAGTGTATAATCAAGTAATATAAATAATAGAAATCACATAATAACGTAATAAAATGGCTGCGAGAAGAGTGCGCATACCGAAAACTGACCTTTTTTGCTGCCGTTTACAACTTTTTTGTTGCAGAAAAAAAATGTTGCAGTTTATTTTGAAAACGACGAAAAAGCAGGTTACTCAGGCAGGAAAAAAAAGTTGAGAGAAATAAAACGATAGCGTAGACAAATTTTTAATTGTTAAAAAAGTCATTTTTACAAGTATATACTTTGACTAGCTTTGGTAATTTGCAAATAATAAGGGAGGTCATTGGGTGTCCTGCTGCTGCTAGTCTTATCTTTCCGTTTTTGGCTTTGTTTGCATTTTTTTTGATTAAAGTTGCTGGTAAAGAAGTTTGCAAAAATTACTAGGCCCTTGGAATCCACTTTTTGTTGAAGGAAAGTGGCCTAATTGTACTGAAAGAAGACTTATTAGAAATACAGAATCTTTTGAAATTGCCATTATTCTCAGCTTTGTGCATAGCGTTTTGTCAAGATGCCAGAAGAAGAATTTTATCCGGGTGCATTAATAAGAAAACTCGAAGGGTATCCACGATCAAAACAAAATATGGGTCAGATCTTGGTTGATGATCCTATTCTATATGACTTGATGAAGCTCAACCCGCATAAGGTTACTCCCAATAAACAAAGTAATCATCAACCAGAATCAATCAATCATTATTCCAGTCAATTATTTGAACTACTTTACTTATTAAATGAAGAAAAAGAGTTAGATGATAATTCTAGAATATCTATAGAAAATGCATTATTTGAATTAACTTCGTATATTCCAAGAACAAATTTCAACTTTGAATTAAATGAAAAATTAACAAATGATAAAATTTACTATCCAAGTGAACATTTATCAAAAATTTTAATTGATAATTACAATCATTTACATAAATTTTCATCTTCTTATTTCAATTTAACTTTATCGAGTCATATAACAAAATATTTGGTGGATTTAATCTACTCTTTACAATATTGGGAAGTTTATCATTTGGTTTATATAATTCCTGATTTAAGTCATTTTTTAAAATTAATCGATATAGACGTTTCTCAAACTCCTTTTGGTCCAATTGTTAAACCCCCCGAAAATTATATGGAAGCTTCAATGAGCCAAGGTTTCCAATACCCTTTCCCTTATCCCTTTTACAACTTTTCTTACCATAGTGTTGATCCAGATATCATTAAAAGAAAACTATCAAAAATTAACATTAAACCTTATATCGATATAACGTTGAAATATAATCATAATAATCATAATCAAAGTAGTAATGCTTCGGGTCCTGGTCGCAAAAAAAGGAAAACTGAAACTTCCCCTAAAAAACAACAACTCCGTCCAAAAACTATCCACGAGGTCTTACCTTCAGATTCCTTTATCGATGAAGAAAGCCAAATGGATTCTCAAATTATACCTTCTGAGGCTCCCGCTCTTGATAGACCAATACCGGAAGAACCTAAAACTATTCAGCAATCTTTTCAGCCTGATATCCCTCAACTCCCTCCCATATATTCCCAACAAGTCACTGAACCTGTGAGCGAACCAACTATTCAACGAACCCCTGAGATCCTCTCCAATTTGCCTTCTTCAATACCTGGTACTAAAGAACCGACACCGAATGATCCAGTTCCAGTAGAATCAACAAAAGAACCAGTCAGAGAAGAGGCTCCCAAAGAAGTCACCCCAAGGGAAAATACCCCTAGACCAGCTGAAAACCCTGGAGATATTTCAAAATCGGTAGAGGTGAAGCAAGAGCATCCAAATTTAGAATTATCATCACAACCTATAGATACCTCGCAAAATCCAGTGTCCAGTGCTCAAGTTGATACAGAACCTCAACAGCTAAAACCTCTTCAACCTAAAGGATCGTATGAATCTGATCAAAATAAGTTGCAAAAAGCGAAATCAAAATCAAAACCTCAATCTTTACCTTATCCACCACAAAGTTTGAAAAGTGGAATTTCAATTCAGTTCGAAGATCCATCAAGGCAACCAATACCTTACTATACGAAAAAGAATACAACTTTAGAAGATTCTGATACATTTATCGTAAGTAAGCCAGAGGGTAAACCAAAGGAAGGAGTTGACCCAGAAACATCGGAATACATTGATGATAAATCGATGCTTACACAAAAGCAAGATTCAGCCAATTCGAGTGGATTAGGATACATATTAAAAGACTCAGAATCATCAACCAGTGAAGATGAAGATTATTATGACGAACAGAGAAGACTCGAAGAACCGCAATTGTCAAGACAATCATCAATATCTAAAACTGAAGCCAATAAAGCAGGTAAAAAAGCAGGAGAATTGACAATAATTAGATCTGAACACGAGAAAAATCTAGAAACTGAAAATAATCAAAAACAAAATAGAAAATCAGCGATAATACATCAATGTCATTTAAGTGATCCCAACTCAAATAAACCATGTCTAAAGATATTTTATGGTAAGAATGAATTATTAAGACATCAAGAGTTTGTTCATGCTACTAAAAAGAAAATATATAAATGTATTTACTGTTCAAGAAGTGGCAGTAAAGTACAGAGTTATCCTCGTCATGATTCTTTGGCCCGTCATATTAGAAGAAAGCATGGAGTTACTGGCAAAGAAAATAAATTGGCAGTTAATTATGCAAAAGAAAACGTTGAAATAATCGACGAAAGTGGTGGTGTACCTAATGATCAAGAATTACATGAGCAAAATAGCCAACACCAGCTGCCACAAGATGGTCAATCACCTTCACCAACCATTTCCCAACAACAGAATCTAACCAAACAAGGAGAACAAGAACATACAGACAATAATGACGATGTGTCCAGTGGAAACAGGAAAAGAATGTCGAGTGAACCGTTACCTCATCCACAATACTTGAACAGTGATTTCACCATCAAGTCATCATACGCAGGATTCTTACTGTTTAGCACAAGAGACCATGTCCCCAGGGGCCCCTATAAAAAGAAGGAAAAGCCTTCCGCTGAACCAGTGGCACACACCTCACCATCAGTGAAACCACCCGGCCTCACCTCCCCAGCATCAACCCCACCGACTATATCATATCCACAAGCACAACCGTCACAACTGACTTCTCAGCCGCACCACCCTGTGCACGCTTCCTCAAACCCCATTCCGTCACAAGAACCATCGCGTCTGCCTTCTCAGTACCCACCCCATACATCTTCGAACGAACCTTCTCAGCATGGGGCTCCTCCTCCATAGGCTTGTCTATGTATATATATAATCAAATCAAAAATGAAAATAACCAAAAACCCAAAAATCAAAATGCAAAATGCAACCTGTAAACCTCAAAGGGTAAACTGTAAGCAGAAATGACGCAAAAAATGAACGAAAAAACAAAGTTAAAGTGAAAACATACTGCAAATTCTACTTGTAGCAACTGCAAGCATCAATGGCAGCCTTGGGCAGCTCCAAGTTGATGTTTGTACCCAAATGTAAGCACAGGATCTGAATAGAGCCATATAGAAAACCACTTTTATCTGCGTGGGCCTCGATTGTTTTGTATCACCCAATCAAAAATATATGGGCTAAAGACACATTTTTTCCTCCTTTACGCAATTTTTTTTTTCTTTCAAAATTAAACCGATTTGTTCTTCTTCTTTATCTACACCTTATTACTACACTCGAGTCTGTCGTTAGCTCATAGTCTCTTGGAGGTTGCTAACGCTCATCAGATTGTCTGGCCAAATTAATTTCAAGGTGTTTACCCTACAATAGCTCTCATTTCGTGTAAAAGTGGGCCAGTTTGTCGTTTTAACAGCTACTTACAAAGTTCTTTGCCGCTGCAAATTACGAATATAACGCTACTCTTTGAATTGATTATTGAAGTGATTTCTTAACTTCCCACCAAAGGTATCCTCTCAGTTACCGTATCATTACATCGGCTGCACCCATCTCCCCCATTATTGCTAAAAGATCTCTATTACGAATTACCCGCTCAGGCCTATCGATTGGCTCACTCGCTCTTTTTTTCGCTGTTTCTTTTTGCTACAATTTTTTTTTGGTTGTTTTAAAAAAAAATCATTTTTTTGGTGCTTTTTGCTATCTTTTACAGTTTGGATCGCTTCAATTACAGTTTGCACCTCAGGTTTCTGCAGTTTACGTTTTTGGCGACCAAAATCTGTTCCAACTTCTTTAATTTCCCGTTTTTCTAGTATTTTTTTTTTCTTTTTTGGCTCGTCGAATTTATAACTGCAACAACTGGTTTTTTTTTTTTACAATTTTTAAAATCTGAAGTTTTGTCTGGTCATTTAGTTTTGGGAACCAGGTGCCAACACATAATACACCATTTCGTCCACATTTTCATTCCGCAATGAATTCGTCCACCTATATACCTTCGGTGCCACTGACTCCCTCTCGTGCAATGTCACACCAACAGACTTCGCTGCAAAGTAATCAGCAGCAGCAGCAGCAGCAGCAACTGCAATTGCAACTGCAACTGCAGCAAAATCCACAACAACTCAATCCTCATCAGCATCAAAGGCAACAGTTTCAGCAGATTCAGCCGAAAACTCAAACACAACCTCAGGCACAACAAGTTCAATCGGTGCAACCAATCCAATCGGTGCAACCGCAGCGCCCACTCTCGGGTCATCAACAGTCTCCGGTTCCTTCACATCTGCATCAACTTCCTCCTCCTTCCCAGTTTCATCAACAGCCTCTCTCTTCCTTCACTAAGAGTGGATCCTTCCCAGGATTGGGGGCTTCTTTTGGTTCTCCCCAACCCCCAAAACCTCCCCAGGTTATCCAACTGCAACACACATTTCCTCATACTCATCCACACCAACATCAGCAACTTCACCCGAATCAACAGCATAATCAGCATCACCACCATCAACAAAATCATATCCATTACCCTTCAATCAATGATGCAGTTCAAAATGGGAATCCTAATTTCGCTACTAAAATCACCAACTCAACAACTTCAACTCCATCTCATGATACAAGGTCCGACTCTACCTTTGGTTATAAACCTCCACAACTGAGTGCTTCAATCACAAGCAACCTACCAATTTCCTCTATGCCCCTTACAGCACCAACCTCTACTTCCCAACCTTCCCCCATTCGTCATAATACTGAAAAAGAACAATATCCATTAAATCACTCAGTTTCTATCATACCAGCAAATCCTATGGTCCCCAATAATCAAGAAGACTCTAATTCTACCTCAGCGTTGACACAGAATAATCAATTCAATTTAGATGAAATAATCAATATTTTAACTATTTGCACACCTTCAACTACCGAAGATTATACCGAACATTTATACAAAATAACTTCTTTGATTTATGATAAGAAGATTTCTATTAACCAATCAGCTATACTCGAAACTAAACTTTACTCCTTGATGGACTCATTACCAAAATTTCAAAATTTAAATGAACCAATCACATCTAAATTATATTTAGTCATTGAGAAAAATTTCGACATTTTCATTAAAATTTCAACTAATCATAAAAATGTCGAGTTGGCTACCAGAACTATAAGATTTTTAACTAATGTTATCATGAGTTTAAATTATTGGGAAATTTATAACTTATTATCTTGGAAACCAGCTATTTATCATTTTTTGAACTTGATTCATTTTGATCTCAATGATTGTTATTCAAGATTCATAAAAGATTATGCAACTTATAGCTTTAAACAAGCTTCATTATCTGATACTGTATTACTGAAAATTTCGAAATCAAAAGCTAAGAGAAGGAAATTAGCAGCAGCTCAAGCAGCAGTAAATGCAGGTTATTTAGAAGGCTTATCAGCATCTCCTGGTTCTGATACTGGGTCATTTTCTACTAATGATGATGGTAAGTCTGCCTCAAGCACTCCTGCATCTTTCTTAATGGGAGTTTCACCTCAAGATCATGATAAGTTTGTCTCTGAAAGATTATCAGGCTTAACTCAGAAAGAGAAAAGAAAAATTAGAGTTGATGCTAAACTTGCGGCTCATAGAATAATAAAGAAAACTGAACATCATCGTCCATCAAACAAATCTTCGAATTATGATCCCGATGTGGTTCATGAATGTCAATTACCTTCTGCTGATGAACCTAATAAATTATGCTTACGTAGATTTTCAAGAAAGTATGAATTAATAAGACATCAAGAAACCGTTCATCTGAAGAAAAAGAAATTATTCAAGTGTTTCGTATGTGTTAAACAAAATCCAAATGTTGGTCCAAGAATTTTTACGAGACATGATACGTTAGCAAAACATATAAGGGTTAACCATAAGATATCAGGCAAAGAAGCAAAGGCTGAAGTAGCATATTCGAAAAAACATGCTGAAGTTGTCGAAGAAGGCGATATAACTGTTCATGTTGGTAGAAGGAAAACTAAAGTTGATTTTGAATTAAGAGCTCATATGGAAAAGAAGAAAATGGCAAAAGAGACTCCTGATGGTGAGATTATCACCGAAGACATTATCGATTCAGGACCAGATTCAATAGAGTCTGACGAAGAAATGATCGAATAGGAATTCAAAAACTTCACCCACTATATTCATCGGTCATTTATGCAATTTTATTTACATAACTTACTTACATAAATTTATTTATTCTTATTTGCCTAAAATGAATAACGTAGACTTCTTTTTTTATTATAGTACAGGTAGTATATTTTACAATGATCGTTCATATTCTTGTTGTTCCAAGATTTCCCTTTTCAAGTCTTCATCTTCAAGATCTTCGAAAATTTCTTTTCCAACTGTAGATAACCCAGTCACTTTTCTTTTTAGATTTGAATTACGGAAAGACACATCATAAATTAACAGCTTTGAATCTTGAACTTTACTCAACTTAGTTCTGGTTGGTTGACTACTTGCTGGATAAAAAACTAAACCAGTATACACATCCTTGACCCCTCGTTGCCATATCTGTTTTCTTTGGTCGTTCAACAAAGTATTATATTCCTTTGTCTGGTTTGCAATTTGATACATCCAACTTGGGTCAGATTGATAGTTAACCAAGGCCGCACCTGTTATTGGTGTAGTAATATTAGCAGTATTTGGGTTACCATCGCCCAAAATATTGTTCAATTTATTTTGATTTCTTGCGAGTTCATTTGGATCGGCATATTCTCCTGATATATCACCATTATCAATAGCTCTTTGTTCCCAGAAGTCGTCAACTACCTTCTTACCTTCTTTAATGACTCTCGCACCAAACTCTCTAAAGATGGATCTAGCGCAAACTAAGTTGACTGATCTACCTTTATAAGAGTTTGGAATGATGTGTCTTTCAATCAAGTCCATTTTTTCTTCAAACGTACAAACTTTTTTAAATAAAGATCTATGGGTCTTGAATAATAAATAGGAATCTCTAAAACCAACCAATCTTGCTGGTTCAGTAGAGACCATGTATAACCTTTCTCCTTTTCCTAAAAGATGGAATGTTTTCATTCTAAATTCTCGATCTCCTTTCAAATAACCATTTGCATCAATCTTCTCACAACCTTTAGGATCTTCATTTTCAATCACAACTTCATCATCGACTATACTAATTGGATTTCCGTCTTCATCAAGGAATCCCTCGTCAGTTGGGACAAATTTCGTTCTTTTTCTTCCTCTTTTCTTTGGCTGTTGTCTGGACTCCCCGACTCCTTCCTCTTCTTCTCCTTCTTCATCTTCATCTTCCTCCTCATCTTCCCCTTGGTCATCTCCTTGGTCTTCATCTTGGTCTTCATCTTGGTCTTCATCTTGATCCTGGTCCTCTTGCGGATCCTCATTATCTTCTTCCGCCTTAACTACACCAATTTTTCTTTTCCTGCTATTGCTTCTAGGTATATCCGGGTCTTCATCTTCTGGATCGTCATTGGTGACATCAGGTTCGCCTTCTTCATTGTCTTCTTGTGGCTCTTTATCTTCTTCATCAATATTTTTATCACCAGCAGATAAATGAGAACCTCGAGTTCTTGTGGATCTTGGAGATGGTTGATTCACAGCAGCAGATGCTCTGGCCAGACGTGATCTTGATCTGGGTGGCATTATTGGTTTATTAGATAGAAAAAGGGACGTCAATTTGCGGCTGATTGAATGGTACACCCTTTTATTGACTTGTTTATTTCATTCTTTAATGTATCATTTTTCGAGTACTTTTTTTTTTCTACTCTCAAATAAATGTAGTGCGCGTACTAATTTTACGGATGCAAAAAAATCAAGCTTCATAATCACCATAAAGTGAATTGATAACTATAGAGCTATATACAAGTACAAAATCCAGCGATGGATATATATTTTAGTTTGATGTTTTTGAATGTGGTAATATTCATGTGAATATTTGAGTCATAAACAATGAAACTTATTCAGTTTCAGTATCTTTCTTTTCATTTTCTGGTTGTTCGTTCTTGAAAGCTGGCTTACCATCAAGATATTTATCGAACGCGTCATTAGTTTCTGGGAAAGGTCTTTTACCTAATAATCTGATCATATCCTCTCTAGTGATGAATTCCTTTTTCAATAATTCTTGTGCAACCAACTCGACTTCATGTGCTCTTTCCGTTAAAAGATCTTTACACTTTTGATAGCATTCGTTAACTATACGTTGAATTTCACCATCAATGACCTTATTAGTTTGATCACTGAATGGTTTAGTCAAGTCATCAGAAGACCTAGTATCAGCGTAATTAACCATTCCCACTTCCTTGGACATCCCAAATCTTAAAACCATAGCTTGAGCTATTTGAGTGACCTTCTTAAAATCATCATGTGCACCACTTGTAACTGATGAGAAATGTAATTCTTCTGACACACGTCCACCTAAGGTCATAATCATTCTATCGTATAATTGTAAAGCAGACATAAGGTATTGATCAGGAGGTAAGTATTGAGCATAACCCAAGGCACCTTGGCCTCTTGGAATGATGGAAACCTTTAATAAAGGATGGGCAAATCTTAAATACCAACCACAAATAGCGTGACCGGCTTCATGATAAGCAACAACTTTTTGTTCTTCAGCACTTAAAACTTTCAGTTTCTTTTCAACACCACCAATGACTCTTTCAATAGCGAGTTCAAAATGTCTTAAAGTGACAGCTTCTGCATTAAATCTTGCACCTATTAATGCGGCTTCATTACAAACATTTGCAATGTCAGCACCGGAAAACCCAGGAGTCAAAGCAGCAAGTCTTCCAGGTAAGTCTGCATCGATATTTTCAACTAATTTGACTTTTTTCAAGTGAACTTGGAATATTTCTTTTCTACCTTGTAATTCTGGATTTTCAATAGCGATATGTCTATCAAATCTACCAGGTCTCATTAATGCTCTATCTAAAATATCAGCTCTATTGGTACCGGCTAAAACAACAACATGATCGGAGCTTTCAAAACCATCCATTTCAACTAATAATTGATTTAAAGTGGTTTCACGTTCATCATTGGCACCACTAGAATTACCTTTTGAACGCTGTTTACCAATTGCATCAATTTCATCAACGAAAACAATTGATGGAGCGTTTTCACGAGCAGTCTTGAAAAGATCACGTACACGAGAAGCACCCACACCGACGAACATTTCAACGAACTCTGAACCAGAAACAGAATAAAATGGAACACCTGCTTCCCCAGCCGTGGCTTTGGCAATTAAAGTTTTACCGGTACCTGGTGGACCTGACAAAATAGCACCTCTGGGAATCTTAGCACCTAATCTTTCATACTTTTCTGGGTTTTGTAAAAATTTGACGAATTCCATAACTTCTTCTTTAGCCTCGCTCATACCCGCAACATCTTTAAATCTAATTTGGACATTTGTTTCTTGATTAAATTTTTTAGCAGTTGATTTACCAAAGTTCAAAGGACCATTCATACCAGCACCAGCCTTTTTAGTCATATAGTAAATTGCAACTAAGAATAAAACAGTTGGAATAAAGTTTGCGAGTAATTTAGCATTACTGCCTTCAGTAACATAAACAACAGGTAATCTCAAAGCATCATCAATTTTGAATTCATCTTGAGCATGTTGCAAGCTACGTTCAAAGGCTTCAATACTACCTATAGTGAAGTAATAATAGCCATTTTCACCAAATTGGGATTTACCATTTTCATTGAGTTCAACAATAGCAGTATGGTTATTCACAACAACCAATTTACTTACAAGATTCTTACTCAAAAATTTGGATGTAAACTCTTGTAAAGATATTTCATGGTTTGAAGCTTTACTCAGGGAGTAACTCAAATAAAGGGCAAGCCCTATAAAAATACCTAATTGAAAGTATTGAAATGGAGGACGGCTTAAGTCAATAAATATTTCTTTTGTTTGTTTGTTGTTATTCTTTTTATTCTTATCGTTATTACCATTGTTAGAAGACTCCTTAGCTTGTTCATCAGGTTTTGGGCCTTCATTTTTATGTTGACTGCTCTTATCAGGTCCTTCAAATTTAAGCAGTTCTTGCAGAATTGCTGGGATATGTTTCTTCAATAAAGTGGAGATAGAAGAGAGTGGTGCACCATGAATTTGGGATATAGTCTCTTCAAGAGTTTGAAAGGAATCAAACCAGTCACGAACAGCTTTCTCTGGAACTCCCACTTCCTCTGCCACTGCCTTATAAGTGAAAACATCATGATCGTTAACATCCTTATAAATATCTAATAGTTGTTGCACTCTTGGATCAACTGAATACATGCCATTGTAGTTCTTGAGCATTTGCAGACAGTATTCTAACAGAGTTGTATATGCTTTGAAGTCCCAGTCTCTATCTATAAGATCTTTATCAACGTTTTGAGCATCACCAGAGAGGTATAACTCGGATGCTTTCTTAATCAACTGGTTATGATGTTCGGAATTTGCAATAGGATCGTTTTTGAAAATTAACAAAAAGAAATGTGGGTCTTTGACTAACTCCAAAAGATTAATATCAGAGTTTAAAAGCATACTCTCGTATCTTTTAATTGTGAGTTCCCTTGATTGATTATCCAAGCTTGGAACCTTATTCTTTGGCACATGCTTCAATCTTGTTAGCTCTGACTTATGTTTTTGGATCAAACTAAAGACAAATGAGCTAATATCACTTTTTGAATTATCAAATTTATCGAGTTTATCATAATTAGTTTGACTTAATGGCGAAATTGCATGAAAATTTCTCTTATTCGAAAATGCTGTAATTATGGTGGGACGACCACAGCTTGAGCGACCAAGATGAGTAAGTCGACGGTTCGCCACTTTGATCATTGAACTCATCTTCAATTCACTATGAGTATCGTGGGTTCTAGTAGAGAATATCTGATTTTAATGACAGTTCCGAAGTATTCAAATTTTTGTTTTCGCCTTCCAGGCCCATTTTTTTCGATTCAAGCCAGTTACGCGCACGACTTTTTTTCGGCCTTCGAAATACTACCAAAAGACTGCAAATACTAAGGTTATAAGCCATTAATACCATAAATACTATACAAGTTACTTAAGAAGAGATTAAGAAGGGAAGAATCATATGATTTCATCATCTTTTGGAATTTTTTTATTTGTTGCGAATAGTGAACATACGAAAGCAGCACAGGAAAAGCCTAGGCCTAGGTAGAAAGAGGTTATTATCGCGTCCATTAAAGCATCATAAATCTGACCCCTGGTTGGATCAGGGATTTTATTGATTAGTTTAGGGGAGCTTAGAAGCTGGGCCCCATCAATATTAACGTACTTTCTTTTTTCATTATTCGGTAGCGCCATTATAATGGCTTCAATTGAAGAAGATCCCTTTGCATTAAATACAGCAGATGCAAGAGTGACTCCCAAAGCTCCTCCGGTGAATCTGTTGAAGTTAGCGAATACCGTTACCATGATGATCGACCCGGGGACATGTTTTGGTGCTTTTATTTGACAGGAAAGCAAAGTTGATTGAATTTGAAAACCGACTGAGATACCCATTATTATTAAATACCCAATTCTCTTGCCAACACTGGAATCCCGATCTAAAGTAGTTATTAGACCTGCTGCTATGATACCAAAGGCACCGGAGAACACCACATAAAACACTTTTATATGTCTGATCAATTTAATAAGAACACCGTTTATGACTGCAGAAATTGTAGTAGCAATGATTAAAGGTAGTAAGTCAATACCGGATTGTAAAGAGTCGTGAGCAAAGATAACCTGAAAGTAAACAGTTAAGTAAGTGATGTTACCTAAGAAAAATGCATAGTTAAAGAATCCCATGGTTGCAGCGAAGAAGATTTGGGGAGTAGTATAGAATTCTTTTAAAAACATTGGATTGGCTGACAAAATGAAATTATACATCAAAAAGACGACATAGGTTGCAAATCCAATGATAACCATCAAAATAACTGCAGGTGAGACCCAGCTGAATTCAACACCACCCAATGATAGTCCGGTTAGCATTAAAACCAAACTAGCAATTAATAAGAGACTACCAAAGTAGTCAATAAGTTTAAGCCGGTCTTTGAGTTTACCTGTAGGTTTTGGAGGATTATATAAGAAAAACAACATAATAAAGGCAATGACCCCTAAAGGTAAATTAATGTAAAAACATAATCTCCAAGTTACTTTGGTTAAAGCACCCCCAAGAAAGGGACCGGCAACGGAAGCAATGGCGTAAGCCACTGCCATTGCGCTTAATGAAAGGGATCTATAATTGACAGGGACTGACTCGGTAGCTAATAAACTTACTGAAGTTTGTATACAACCACCACCAATGCCTTGAATCACTCTACCACCAATTAACATACTCATACTTATTGATAAGGCAGCAATTAACGAACCAATTTCAAAAATTGCAATTCCACATAACATGGTTGGTTTCCTACCAAAAGCAATTGCAACCCTACCCCAAGAAGGACAAAAAACGGCCATCGGAATTAAAAATGCAGACGTTAGCCAGTTAATCTCATCAAATGCGTGAAATTGATTACCAACGGTTGAAAAAATGGTCACCACAATGGTTTGATCCAAGGCTGCAATAAATAAAGCTAAAAACGCCGACATCATAGTAATAATCAATTTCCAACCAGTTAAAAAATGATCTGAAGATTTTGTTCCATCACCAGCATTACTTTCATAATAACCCTTTTCATTATCAGCCAATTCTGAGTGCTCACTACGTTGACTTTCTATATCCTCCATTTGTACATTTTTAGATGGGATACTGGGGCTTCTGGCCACCGAACCGTCATTGGTTATTGACCGATTACTAGCAACATGCAGAGGTATACTAATTCTTAAATGGCTGTTAATTGTATTATTTCTCGCATCTCTAAAAGGATAACTCGAGTTTGAGTAGACTTCTTGCTCCATTCTGACGAAGCCAAGAAAGTTATAGATTAGAGTTTTAATTCGACTTCATCGGGCTATATATATGTATAGATACATATATATAAAGAGATAGAACAATAAGGAGAAATTTGACTCAGTTTCGGAGTTGATGTTAAAAATGAGTATGAAAAGTGAAGTTGCGCACCCCCAAAACTTCTAAAACAGGATAATACAAAATCATGAGAATTTTATTCAATCTATTAAACGGTATAAAATCTAATTAAGATATGAAAAATAACGATTTACGGCGAAAGATATTTTTAGGTCCACTAAAAATATGTCAAAGCTAGTCGAGACGGCTAAAAAAAACGGGCACGAAAAGGCGAAAAAGAAGAGATATTGGGTAAGATACTCGTAAAATATCTACCATTTAAGTTTGAAGTGAGTAGAGACTGGTCTATGGTCACTGAATAGATAATCATTATAATTGTTTGGAATGACTTCGTGGCCAATCACGGTTACTGGGTTTGAGCCGGTATTTGAATCTTGAGGAGCGAAAATAAAGTCAATTACTGATTGAACATCGGTTGATTCAAACCCAGTATAAGTATTCCAATTTTGATTATAATGATTATAAGCTTTTTTATCAGTATCTGCTAATTTAGTAGAAATCGTTTGATAAGAAGCATCACTAGAAAGAGAGTTGAAGTCCCCACTTAAGAAAACCGGATAATCATTTGGGATTTGGTCAATCCAATCAACGATTAAACTAGCACTTTTTTGTCTTGCTTCTTCAGAGGTTTGATCAAAATGAGTATTTAAAAAATTAACAATCTTCCCAGATTGTTTATGTTGTAAAGTGGTGAAAGTAACAATTCTAATATTAGAAGCACCCCAGGCTTTACTTGGAGTATCCGGAGTTGGACTCAACCATTTATAACTACCATTAAGTAAATTCCAATCTTGAGTATTATAAATGATTGCCGCGTATTCACCAGCTTCTTTACCATCATCACGACCAACCCCATAGTGATTGTAAGGGAAATTTTCGTTATTATTCCCATTAAGACCTCTTTTGATATCAACCAATTGATTATGTTTAGCTTCTTGAATTGCAATTAAAGTTGGATAATCAGAAATTTGAGATTTGATCGCACCAACTGCACCATCTTTTCTTTGAGACCAACCTTTTTCACTTGGGAACCTTTTACTTTCAGGAGAATCGACTCTGACGTTATTTGAATAGATTCTAAATTCAAAGGGGTTGTCATCTCTTTTCATAAATATTTTACCATTTCTTTGGAAAAAATTACTTGTATCTTGAGCTAAACCGGCTTTAACGAAAAATGAGACGCAAATGATTGCAAAAAAAAACTGAATACTTGATTTCATATTATTTGAGTGAAGAACAATAATTCAAGAATAATCATTTCGAATGAATTGGGGGGGTATTTCCATCTCTTTAAATAATGAATTTAACCAAAAGGTTTAGATTTTGGGTGTTTATAGAATTAAAAGAAAATTACAAAAAAATTACAAAAAAAAAAATGGCGGCAACAAAGAAGGGAATAGGCTCAAGAAAACCGGAAAAGGAACCTTGACTTAAGCTCACAATATCCAAGCAATAACCCGCAAAGGGTGGTTCATATTCGAGGTGTACTATTGTAAAGTAACAACTAACATTGTATTAGTATATTGTGATTTACTCTAACAATCTCAGAAAGAAAAAATTAAGACAAACAAACAAACAAAATAAAAAAATTAAAATAAAAAAAAAAAAAAACCTCCTACTCAAGAGAGCAAACCCATACTGGCAAAGTAGCACGTTTGAGCCAACAAATGGAACACATAATGGGAAAACCTCATGAATTTAGTGAAGGAGTGCTGAAGAATAACACCTTGCGACGTTATAGCATATCCCTTTGAGAAGACAAGAAAGATAAACGTTTTAAAGGCATGACTGATGGGCACGTTGTAATCCACCATCCCCCTGGAATACAATGAAAGAGTAGTAAAGAAGGAGGCTCCAATTGTAATGATGATCCCTGTGACAAGTAGTGACGGTGTGGTGATATGTAATGATCCAAATCAGGCATTAATTACTTGCATCCCGGGTAAATCCACCTGCAAATCCAACTGAAGGAAAACCGTCTTGACGTATTATTGCAAATGCAAGGGCCCGTAAAAAATAGCTAACCGCTTGCAATGCAATTGGGGCTTTTTGGTAAATTACCACTCGTATTCCGGGGGCGTGCTATTGAACCTATGGGCTTAGAGGAGCTAATTATTCGACTTGTGCTTCTAATCCTGACCAACGTGCTATCCTAATACTCGAACGTGCTATCTTAACCTACTCCAACGTGTTTGGTCCAAACAATGGTTGTGAAGTATACTATTAGTCTGGTCAAGGGTGCTAAACAAGTGAAATTTGCAACCTTTGTAGTGTTGTGCCCAGTTCACGTGGTTGCAAATATAAGTACCGCCGCTCTCCCCACGCGATACCAACTGTCAAAATGAAAACCGTACCCCAGGCACCTGGGGTACGGGCTGGCCGACGAGGTCAGGTGCACGTCCTCTTATATTTGGGCCCTGCACGCCGCTGCTATTTTTTCTTCGGTTGCATGATTTACCGAGATAAGATCACCGCACCCATACACCACAGGGGGCGAGCCAATAGGGTCAGTAGGCCGATCGCTGCTCCAGTACGGCTACCATGCTACAGTATGGCTACGATATACAATATGGCTCCAAGGACACATCCGTACCAGGTAATGGTTATTGCCGACGTCCAGGGATTGTTGGACAATAGTTGGGACCAAAGGCGTGTTGCCCAGTGAGGAAAGCCTCCCAAGTTTGACAGCTGACAATATCTTCAGCAATTGTTAAAGATTGGCAGCAATTGCTAGTTCTTGACAAAGAACAGGGTCTATTATCAGAGATATCATTGTCTTGTGAGTTATCTGTAAATCACCCTTGTAGTCTTGTGAGTAGGTGAAAATAGAACGGTAGAACCATCAACAGTAGAAACAGCACTTCAGCAGAAGTAACCCAAGTAACAGCAGTATCGGTACTAACTGTCTAACGGTAGAGTGAAATTTGTCTGTCAAATTAGAGTGAAATTGTACGGATGGCATACAAAGCAAAAAAAATAAATTAAATAAAGTGATGATACTTGAAAAATACGTGAACAAAGAGCTAATTATAGGCATCGACATTGTTTGAAAAAAATGCTAATCTTTTTTTTTTTAAAACAAAAACCCTCCAGTCTTTATATACAGCAGTATATGTTTTTATAACCATATATATTGGGGTCAAAATACGATAGTTCATTCAATTGGAAACGATTTTTCGAAATAGTGGTTTTTGTACTCATTGGTTAAGAAAATTTGATTTAACCGAGTCTATCCGAGTAAAGTTAGAGAAGAGCCATTGCCATAATAAGTTGAAATAGAATGTCTCGTAGTGACGAATTAGTCGGTGGCCATGATTCGATAAAAGAGAAAATTAAAGAATCTTCATTAACAACCCCAAATCAACAAATCATTAATGATTCAATTGATCCTTCTCAATTATCTAATTCTCCAATTACTGATGAATTTGACGAATTTGAAGACGAAGATGATGATCTAGCAGTGAAAGACTTCGAAGCCAATCAGAGTAAAGAGCGTCCGGTAATCAATAAGAGATTTAGTAAAACTGATGCTGATTCAATTGTTGGTGGTGAATCATTCACTCAAATTGAATCAAATGATGCAAATCTTGGTAATAATAAAACTTCTCACCCCATTTCGGATGCTGGTAAACCTAGTGATGAACAATCGAAAAAGATTGCTGGAACCACTATAGATCCTCTTAATGAAGATAAATCTACTGATCATAATCATGGATTATTTGCTGATTCACAAAAAGTTTTTTCATTTTCTTTACCCTTTGGTGGATTTTCAAATATTAGATCAAATATTTATAAGCAATTGAAGTCCTTCAATATCGATCAACATTTACCAAGTTTCCAATTCATCAATAATAAAAATCAACAAGATGATATTGATGATATTAGACTACGCCTTCAAAGACAACAATCAGTAACTACCGTGGAAGAAGCCAGATATTTCGAAAATAATAAGGGCCCTGATGCGGTGAGATTAAGAGCAGTTAAAGCTTCAATTAGTTCAAATATTAATGAAATGATTCCTGATTTCATGCATGCTAAAAAGGATAAGAATCTAATAAAACCTTCAGAATCAATTTATAACGATATAGATGGTAATATAGTCTTATTGGGTGGTTATAGAGGCTCTATCCTAAGAGATTCTAAAACCCGTAAACGAGTTTGGATTCCTTTGAAAGCCGGTTTTAATTTAAGAAAAATTAATTTATTACTTGGTCCAAACGTTGAAGATGAATTAAAAGCTTCAAATTTCATCTATCCTGATGGAGTGTTGAAAAATATCGGTCCAATTGATATTTGTAAAAAACTATTGAAAAAATTAGACTCAAACCCGAAAACTAATGTTAAAGAATTTGGTTATGATTGGAGATTAAGCTTATCCTTGTCTTCTGAAAAACTAGAAGAATTTTTAACTAAAATTTACAAGGATACTGGTAAACCTACTTTGGTTATTGCTCATTCAATGGGTGGGTTGGTTGCTCATCTGACAATGCAAAGATGTCCTCATTTGTTTAGAGGTGTTGTTTATGTTGGTGTTCCAAGTGAATGTCTTAATATTTTGGGTCCAATTAGATTTGGTGATTCGGTCATTTTCTCCGATAAAATTTTAACTTTTGAATCAAACTTTATGATGAGATCAAGTTTTTGTTTTCTTCCTTTAAATGGTAGAGTTTTCGTTAATAAAGACACTAAAGAATGTTATGATTTGGATTATTTTAATCCAGATACTTGGGTTGAATATAATTTAAATCCTTTGGTTTCAAAAAGAAGATTATTGCAAGAAATTAATGGTATTAATTCTTCCAATTCTCCCGATTCAAATTCAAGTTTATCATTTTCTCCAATTAACTCATTAAGTACAAAATTTAGAAACTACAGGTCTTTGTCAATCGCTAAAAAAAATAAGTCCCTTAGCAATTCTCCAACAAGAACATCTCCTCATGATTATAGTGATGAATCTAATGATAACACATCTCCTTTACCAGAACAATTTAAATCGTCTCCCCAATTAGAACCTAGTTCTATGGAACCTTCTTCTCATTCTTCAAATGATTTCCCAACTCATTTTTCGTTTAGTTTCAATGATGCTTACAATTATTTAGCGGAAACTTTGAAACTGGCTAAAAAATTCGTTCTTGGTTTGAATTATGATCCATCTTTAGATTCTAAATATCCTCCATTGGCGGTGGTTTATGGTAATAAAGTACCTTCAGTTAGAGGCTCCAATGTTAGATCAATTCAAGATATTAAAGATGGTAACTACTATGAATTTTTTTACGGCCATGGTGACGGGGTTGTTCACCAAAAATGGTTAATGCCAGAACAAAAAGGATTTTCCATGTACGATGAAAAATCCGGTAAAGGTCAAATTGTTGGGAAATTTTCAAGTCCTGCTGGTCATGTTAACTTGATGACTGATTTCGAAGCAATGGGTAATGCATTATATTCAATTATCGAAGCAGAAAAATCATGGTCAAAAAAGAAAAAAAATTGCATCAACGATACTGTTTTAGAAAAATCAAATAATCATACTTTTAATATTCCTTTAAGTTCAAATAAAAGTTCAAATAAAGGTTCAAATAAAACATTGATTGTTTAACTTCTCTCTACTTCTCTCTACTTCTACTTCTCTCTACTTCTGCTTCTTTCTTTTTTGTTCATTTACATATATTATTTATTTATTATGATCCTCTAATGAAATATACATGCTTGCATTCTCTATCACCCATAATGTAATTCTATTAATCATTCCTCATCAGCTGCATAATACTTGACTTTTATCCATAAACTACAACTTTCACATTGTACTATAATGTCAAACCCTCCCTGACCATCATCAGTACCATTTTCTTCCAAATCTTCTTCTGTCAAAGTAATGGACTTTGGAAATGTACATCTAGGACAATCCTTAACCCATATTTCTTCTTCTGCATTGGGACCGGCCACAATTTCAAAATCTTCTAAACTGTACGAATCTAATCCATCTCCGTTGATATTAAACCCCTGTTTCTGAAATGATTTTTTTAATGTTTCATCATATTCTTGTCTTCTCAAAGGATCCATCAAAGCCTTGTATGCTTCTTTTATCGTAATCACCATATTTTCATGATTTTTCAATTCACCATTGACTCCATTTTGCTTATCGGGATGGCTATTCAAGAGTCTTTCCTTATACGCCGTCTTGATTTCCGCAGTATCAGCGGTTGGCTCCACTCCTAGTACTTCATAGTAAGTCAAGGTCAATGCTTTCGCATCATCTATATACGTCGTTGACATCTGATTCGTCTTTTGGGTGTAAAAGATCAGTCGGTGATGAGCTTATACCTTTTTAAGATGTACGGGTAAGTCGTGCTAGTTTCCATTTTCTTATTTTTTTTTTTTTTTTTTTTTTTTTTTTGCAGCGCAGTCGATTCTGATGAGATGATATAAATTTTTTTATAGAGCTTGGTTAAACACTGCTAGTTAGCTAAGATTAACGTAAGAATGGCCGGAATAAAAAGAAAGAGGGATTCTAAGACCACTGAATTGAGGGTGGCTTCACTGTCAGAAGACCCTGATGTTGTTGTTGGGTCATTTTTCAATGGGTTATCGATTCCTGAAGAAACTGATTTCGATTTGTATAAACATAAAAAGAACCATCAATTTTTATTACACGGTGAAAATGATAGTTTGGACTATAATGGTGAAACTGGTGGGGCAGATGAACATAACGATTATGTTGTTGCATTATATGATCCTACTCATAAGTCAGTTGAGTTATTCAAATCACCATTAATCAATGGTAAAGTTACTGCTAAATCCAAGAGAGTTCATAAAGGGCCATCGGTTAAGAGTGTTGGTCTTCGTTCTATGGAACAACGTAAAGCTTTGGGAGAATCATTTGGTACCAAGAAGGCTAAACAAGCTCTTACCAATTTGGAAAAGAATAGAATCGATTCCGAAAAATTACAAGATATGGAAATGGATATTCTTGATAATGTTAAGGAAAGTACTTCTGCATTACCAACTTCTAAAGAAATGGATGAATCGGTTACTAATGATAGACCAACTCCTATTGCCGATGAATCTGCTACTAATGTAGAAGATATCTATCCATTGCATAATATAATACCGAAAAAAGATTGGAATTACATTCGTGTTAATTCAATCATGGAAGAAGAAGATGAAAAGAAAAGATTGGAGATCTTGCCTTTTGCCAAATCACCTTATATTGCCAAACATTTACCAAATATTATCAAATCCGGTAATACTACAAAACTACAATTATTATACTATGCATCTTTATTATTAGGTGTTTACGCAAATAGAAGAGTTAAAGATCGTGCTTCCTTAATGACTCGTTTAGAAAATAAGCCATCAGAGCTTTTAATCGATGGTATTTTACAAAGATTCACCGTTGCACGTACCACTCAATTCGGTAAGACCAAGGATAGATCCTTCATCATTGATCCACATCATGAAGATAAATTATTATGTTATTTGTTAGCTACAATCATGCATATCGATAACTTTTTGGTTGAATTACCTCCATTGGCTCATGAATTGAACTTGAAACCAACAAAATTAGTTGGTTTATTCAAAGCATTAGGTGCCATCACTAAACCAGCCACTGCTTCACAAGCTGAAGCTTTTGGTATTCCAAAAGCTGCTGCTGCAACCTATAAAATCGCTACTTTGAAAGTCCCATTCAAATTACCTCAAATGACTAGAAGAGGTGGCGGACCAAGACGTTAGTCCTCCCCCATTTCACATTTCTCCTCTGTTAATTAGATCGATTTAAAATAAATATGTATATTAAACTACTGTAGTCTTTTAGCAGAACGGTGTACGGAGAATCCGCATACGGAATTTTTCAAAAATTTCAGAGATGAGGAACACCCATAAGTAGTTCGAATCTTCATAGTTTGGCATTCCGTTAACTCCAAATATCCAACATGACTCAACAAGCTACCGAAAACGAAAGTGCCCACCTTGAGAAATCTCTTCTTGAATTAGCCGAATGTGAACAAAGAATGGATAAGGCTGAAAGAGAAGCAGAAATTTTTAGAATCAAAAACACCCAATCGATTTATCAAGACCGTAGGTCAATCTTATTAAATATTCCTCAATTTTGGTATATTGTTTTAGCTGAAAATGAAGATTTTGCTGAATATATGAGTGTCGATGATTTGCAGTACTTAGAGACAATCAGTGATGTATATATCCATCATAAGGTTGTTGATACCAATGATACTGAACATTACAAAGATTTTTCAATTATAATTGCATTCAAAGATGAAGCAAGTGATTCCAATGCTATCATCGAATCCCAAACGATTACAAAACATTTCAAGACAGTTATTGAAGATGGTGAAGAAAAGATAACATCAGAACCAGTCGACATAAAGTGGCCAAAATCCTTAGATGGCATCAACCCAAACTTGATCAAATCCAATGCTAAAGGCGAGTTAACCACGGAAGAAAAAAAGAACTACAGGACAGGTATGAAATCATTCTTTGCTTGGTTTGGCTGGACCGGTACTAAACCAGGCAAAGAATACAGAAATGGTGAAGAATTGGCCCGACTTATTGTCGACGACATCTTCCCATATGCTGTCAAATACTACACCGAAGCATTGCCGGCTGGTGAAGGAGAAGATGATGATTTAGATGACAGTGAAGAAGGAGAAGAACTTGACATTAGTGAAGACGAAGACGACGAAGAAGAGTCAGGCAAAAAACGTTCTCCCGAAGACTCTTCCGAAGCTGCTAACAAAAAATCCAAGCAGTAATTAACATTATCCACTGGTTATAACTACTTATAACTTGTGATATATCACCTCTATGTAATAATAAGTAATCATTACATCAATCATTTGTAATCTTCAGTCGACCTATATATGACTTGATATTCGCACGCCCATACGAAAGCGGGCAAACAAAAAAAAAAAAGAATACTAAAGAAAAAAGAGGTTTGATATATGAAGAATTAATTTATTACAAGTTTCTCTTCTTTTCTTTAACGATAGTTTATCTTCTATCTTCACATAATCTTCATTGAATTGCTGTATCGTTCATTCGACTACTGCAATATTCATAGGCGGCTTGTTCTGGTTTAAAGTTACTGAAAGCATCCATATTTATATTGGAGGACAGCAAGTTTCAATATTTGCTTATTAGTAATCCCAGCGTTTGTATTTTCTTTGATAAATGATGATGAGTGCCCAAACTGCTTCAAAGCCAGCCATAGATGAACCATTCACTGGTCCCAACTTAAATATCACTTTGACTTGTCCTGAATGTAAGATCTTCCCACCAGATTTAATCGAAAGATTTAGTGAGGGAGATATAGTATGTGGAAGTTGTGGATTGGTTTTAAGTGATCGAGTTGTTGATACCAGATCAGAATGGAGAACTTTTAGTAATGATGATCAAAATGGGGATGACCCAAGTCGTGTGGGTGATGCCGGTAATCCATTATTAGATTCAGAAGATTTATCAACTATGATTTCTTATGTACCTGATAATACCAAAGCAGGACGTGAATTAAATAGAGCACAGTCCAAATCATTGGTTGACAAGAAGGATAACGCATTGGCTGCTGCTTATACAAAGATTTCACAGATGTGTGATGGTTATCAGTTACCTAAGATTGTTCAGGATGGTGCTAAAGAAGTTTATAAACTTGTTTATGATGAACGTCCTTTAAGGGGTAAATCTCAAGAATCAATCATGGCCGCATCTATTTTCATTGGGTGTCGTAAAGCCAAGGTTGCCCGTTCTTTCAAAGAAATTTGGGCTTTAACTAATGTTCCAAAGAAAGAGATTGGTAAAGTTTTCAAAATTATGAATAAGGTTATTCAAGAAAAGAATGCTGCCAATCCAAATGCTTATTCTTTGATTCAAGATAGTGAGCAAACCACTCAAACCTCAGCTGAAGATTTGATTAGAAGATTCTGTTCTCATTTGGGTTTAAATACCCAAGTTACAAATGCTGCAGAGCATATTGCCAGACGTTGTAAAGAAGTAGGTGTTTTACAAGGTAGATCGCCAATGACCATTGCAGCCACTGTTATCTACATGGCCGCTCTAGTGTTTGGAACGGATTTACCTCCTTCCAAGATTGCTGACAAGACCGGTGTCAGTGATGGTACCATTAAAACTTCATACAAAGTCATGTATGAAGAAAAGGAAAAATTGATTGATCCTTATTGGATTGAAAGTGGGAAAGTTAAATTAAGCGATATCCCAAAGAGTTGATCAGCTCAGCGTGTCAACATAAGCTTTGAGAAGCTTATTTATAAGATTCCAATCGGAATCAGAGCATAGATATTTGGGTTATTTAATTTTTTTTTTTTTTTTTAGTTTTTTTTTTTATCGTATAGTTATTAAAATTTTACAAAAACTACCCTCAATTAAGGACTTGAGTGGTAACATTCTTCTATAATGCTTCTTATTTCTACCTATGTATTTTTTCAATTGAATGGAGTCAATAATAATATTCCTGTCATATTTGTATTAGAAATGGGCCGATATTGACTTTTTCTTTTTGATTTTTTTATAGGTGCGATTCTCTAAAGTAATTTGTAGAAAAACTATATGAAGATCCCATTTCCAGTGAAACGTTATTGAACATTGTCTAAGGATGTGGAAGTCAGCGACTAGATCATTAGCTACTGCAGCCCTGGTATCTGCTCCCAAATTACAAGATGTTGTTATAATTGGAGGTGGACCAGCAGGATTATCTTTACTTGCGGCATTGAAAAATTCCCATAAAACAAAGCACTTGAAATGTACTTTAGTTGAAGGTTCAAATTTAGACCCAATTCGTGATTTTGGAATGGATCCTCCGGAAAACTATACTAATAGGGTTGTTTCTCTTACGCCTAAATCGGTTGAATTTATGCAAGAGAAAATAGGAAGTTGGGATTTTATAAATCTTGACAGAATCAAATTTTATGATGGTATTCGTGCATATGATGGTCAAGATAACTCATCACGTATTAGTTTTGATGGGACTACCACTGGATCTGGTGTATTAGCAGCCATGAGTGAAAATATCAACATCCAAAGCTCGTTAATATCCAAAATTGAGCAACTTAATGACGAAATAATTGATGAAGAAGAGGACCAACCAGCTATCATTCTTGACAACACAAAAGTCATTGATATAGAAGATCCTTTGAATGCCCAGCACACTCACTCTCACAGTGACTTGAATGAAATAGATCCAAGCGCTGGAGATGAAGCTTTAGATTGGCCAATTATCAAATTAGACAATGGAGAAGCATTACAAGCACGTTTGTTAGTTGGTGCTGATGGTTATAACTCTCCAGTTAGAAAGTTTGCCCGTATAGAATCTAGAGGATGGCAATATGATCGCTGGGGCGTTGTAGGTACCATCAAAATGCAATTTGAAGACTATAGAGCTCTTGGTTGGCAAAGATTTTTATCAACTGGTCCTTTAGCAATCTTACCTTTAACTGATGACAATGCTACTTTCGTTTGGTCTTCGACTCCTGAATTAGCCGAATTGTTATTAAAAGTTGATGAAGTTATCTTTCCTCATTTACTTACCGCTGCAATGACTCTCGAGGAAGTCGACTTACAATACATTTATAAGACTTTACAGAATAATCCAAATGATAGATCTGTTTTGGAAGACATATCTTGGAGATTGTCAAAAAAAGACATATCTGATTTAGAAGAAAACTACCCCTTACCAGTAACCGAATTGGTTCCAGGCTCAAGAGCAAGATTCCCATTGAAATTGTCTCATGCTGATACCTATATGGCACCTCGTATCGCTTTGGTTGGTGATGCTGCCCATACAATTCACCCTTTGGCAGGTCAAGGTCTTAACATGGGTCAATCTGATGTCGGTCACTTGGTCCAAGCTTTGGAAAAAGGTGTTGACCGTGGTATGGACATCGGTTCCACTTTAGTTTTGGAAAATTACGTTGCTGATGCCTGGCCATCAAACCATATGATATTAGGTGCTTGTGACAAGTTGCATAAGATATTTGCAGTCCAATGGACACCGTTCGTATACCTCAGGGGTTTCGGTATAAAGACTTTGAACTCTTTGGGCTACGTCAAGGACTTAATGGTTCAAACAATCAGTGGGAAATGATTGAAAAAATGTATATATAGTTTTTTTTACCTGCATGTAGAACTCTAAATACATAAAAAGTTAACGGTAATTCAAATTGCGACACTTCTATAATTAAAGCAACGGCGAATACTTCAACATTGGATCCTAAAAGCTAAAACCATGGCATGATGCTAATACGGAGGAATTTGATGGATAAGCTAGGTCCGTTTCGTACGCGACGCAAAGTCTGGTTGCAGCCCATAAAATATTTGTCTCAAAAGACCGAGATTGATAAGCCTGGAAATGGCCATGATTTAATCATTACAGATAAATTCAGTCAGCTTAAAGACGATTATGCTCCTTCTAAGTATCCTGTCGTGCTATGTCATGGATTTATGGGATTCGATACTTTGTCTTTCATTGCAAAACCCAAGTTTTTAAATCCAGTACAACGCAAAGTAGGTGAAAAAGTTGAAGAGGTTGCTGAAAACATTGAAAACTTGGCTGGTAATCTTCATTTCATAAATCTAGAGTACTGGTATGGGATTAAAAGAGCACTAGAACTGATCGGGACTAAAGTTTTCATAGCCAAGGTTCCAGCTTTTGGCACAATTGAAGAAAGAGCAATTCATTTGGAGAAATTCATTGATCAAAAATGTGAAGAACTACGCCAAAGTGAAAGCAAGGCTTCGATTTACAATAAAAAGACTGATAACACGAAGAATAATGAGTCGTTTCAAACTGCTAATAAGCCGATTAAACTAAACCTAGTAAGCCATTCTATGGGAGGCCTTGACGCAAGATATTTAATTTCCAAATTACAGCATAAGTCCCAGAATTCAAATTATAAAGTAGTCTCGCTAACTACAGTAGCAACTCCACATCATGGATCTGAATGTGCCGACTTTTTCATGGATACTATCAAGCCATTAAGTTTGGCTTATCCAAAATGTATCGAACAATTAACTACGTCATACTTGAAAGAATTCAATCAGCAAGTTAAAGATGATCCCCATGTAGAATATTTCTCATATGGGGCTAGAATGAAACCCAAATGGTTTAATGTATTCACGCCTACATGGGCCATAATAAAATCCAGAATAGGGGGGCAAGGGTCGTATGACAATGATGGACTAGTCAGTGTTGAGAGTTCGAAATGGGGGGAATACCTAGGAACTCTTGATAATGTTGACCATTTAGATTTAATAAATTGGACGAATAAACTAAGAAAAGCTGTCGACGAAAAAGTTTTCAATTCAAAACCAAACTTTAACCCAGTTGCATTATACTTAGATTTAATAGACAATTTAAACAAAAGAGGCTTTTAATTATATTTATATATTCAATGCAAGTATGTATTTATTAAAATAGACAAAAAGAACAAATTAAATAAAACAATGCAAAACAGAACAAAGTATCGTGAAAACATCTCAAATCAAGCAAGTAGAAAGCACTAGTAAAACACATGATGGGAAAAGCTATCTCCCATATTAAAGAACATTAAAGAAAAAAAAAAGCAGACTCGATTTTTTTAACGAAGAAGAAAAATTGATTGATCTGAATGCAAATTATTGATTTAAGGTGATAGTTTTGATGTAAGAGAAAGAATCAATACCCCAAGAACTGTTGAATCTACCACAACCACTGCTTTTAACACCACCATGAGGTTGATAAGCTTCATCGTGAATAGAAGAGCTATTAATGTGGACACCACCTGAATCGATTTTTTTAGCGAGAGATAAAGCATGCAAAACGTTTGAAGACCAAATAGAAACTTTTAATCCATACTCTTCACCATTAGCTTTTTCTATTAATTTATTTTCATCTTTAAATTTATGAAGACTCAAAACTGGACCAAAAGATTCAACCGTATCGAGAGACATTTTCAGGGTAATATCTGCTAAGATTATTGGAGTCATGGCGGTATGATCTCCAGAAGAAGAAATAACTAAATCTTGTTTTTCACCATAAATGATCTTAGCACCTTTATTAAGAGCATCGGCAACTAAATCATGAATCTTGGTAGTAGAAACCATATCACGTTGAGGGACTTCATGATCAGGTTTTTTCAAAGCCTTTTTAGCCATTGATTGTAATTTTTCAACAAAAGTATTATAAATTGAGTCGTGAATGAATACTTTATCAAGACACATGCAAATTTGGCCTTTATGAAAGAAGGCACTAAAAAAGATATTTTCAATAGCTTTTGGAATATCAGCATCTTTACAGACAATTGAATAATTTTTACCACCAAGTTCCAACAAATAAGGTTTTAAATATTTTGCACAAGTTAATGCGATTTTACCACCAACAAAAGTAGAACCAGTAAAGTTTACTTTACGAACATGTTTATTAGAAATAACCATTTCAGTAGCTTGAGGAATTTCTCTTGGAGCAACATGGAAAAGTTGAAGTGTTTTTGGAGGAACACCAGCATCAAGATAACATTTGACCAAAAAGTAAGCTACCAAAGGAGCCTTTTCCGAGGATTTCAAAAGAACCGAGCAACCAGCAGCTAAAGGAGCAGCAAGGGAACGATTAGTTAAAATCAAAGGAGCATTCCAAGGAGCAACTGAGTAAACAGGACCAATTGGATTACGAACGATTAAAGATAAATCACAAAGATCGGACTTTGTTAAGGTTCCGTCAGGCAGAGAGATATTTCTTGCATACTCTTCGATATGGTTTGCTGCAGTCATGATATTAAATTCAGCAAATTGATTACTTAAACCAATTTCTTCCAAACTCAGCAAGAAATCTTCACGACGATTTCTAACGTTTTGTGCAGCGGCTTGAAGAATCTTGGTTCTTTCAATATGAGATTTAGTAGACCACGCTAAGTAACCAGAGTAAGAGTCATCACAGAGTTGAGCAATATCACCTTCTAAATTGGTTAAAGCAGCAAAATCGTGAATTTTCTTCGAGGTATTTTGATGAGAATAAACTGGCTCCAACTTCTTAGTTACAACATCCTTCCCCTTGATAACATGGGGAACGACTGCAATCTTCTTCTTTTGAGGTTGGCTCGAGTGAAAAGATAATGATTTCATCATGATGTAAGCAAATAGTTATATTTGATAGGCCGAATAGACTTTTAGAGGATCTCTTAAGCAGACAAAAGATCTTTTGTAAAAGCTTAAAAAAAAAAAGGAAAATGGCACCAGATAAGTCGGAAAAAAGAAATGAAAAAAATCAACTGAAAACCAAAAAGGAAGAAAGCAAGTGTGATATATAAAGACCGTTAGGGAGGTGTCTGGCTTACATAAAATACGCTTGTAAAACCCTAGTCTTACCTAAAAGGTAACCTGGTTAAAATGTAGATAGTGGGAAGAAAATCTTTTTTTTTTTTTTTTCTAACAATTGAAAAAGGTACGAAATTGGAACAAACTAAGCTTACAATAACAAGAAAGAATCAAAGTAGGCGTAAAAACTTAACCCAAATTTCTTGAAGGGAGAAAACAATAGAAACTCCGTTAGATCAACTAATGATGACTAATTTGTTATTAAAGCATAACTGCCAATTCACAACCTTCAGAATACCAACCGACAATACTCTGATATAACGTACAAGTGGTTTATCAGATTGAACCATGCCCATCATCAGCCATTGGCATGGATGAGCATTGGGTACTTTTGCTCTTTTCTTTTTGGTTTGTGATGTTTGTGCATCAAAAAGATTTCATTAAGCACTCTGTATGACATTTAGGTCATTGTACATGTAGTTTAACGAAGATGGATTACAAAAGCCCAGGAAAACTTATTCTGTTTCATTTCAGAGAAAAGGGTTGTTTTGTTCAATCCATGCTCAGGAAAACTGATTGGAGATTCCGAGTCCCATAGTCAAGCATTGTCAGGTCTTCACCGATAAGCAACAAATCCCTCAAATTTGATTGACATTGGTACCTCTACTCCCTGGGCCCAACACTTGTTTGACGAATGGTTCCAAAAATGTGGAAGATTCCTTTTTATAACTAAGTAGCCGAACCATTTACGAACTTTTGCTTGCAACAATCAACCCATGGTGTTTCCTCCAACGGCATCGGCATCTGCTCAACCTACTGGCTATTGCTTACTCGCTTTCAAAGAGACGCATGGGTGTCTTACCTTTCCCTTTTGGGAAAAGTAACTAGAAAAACCGTTTTTTTTGCTTTTTTTTCAGTTTTTTTGACGTTTTTGCGCTTTAGGTTTTTTTTTTTTTGTATTCTTTTTTTTTTTTCATAACGTTTTTTAACGACGTGCACGGTATGTGATTAGAGGTGATCCAAAAAGCTCTATTCTCTCTCGGCCGGGAGCTGGCAGACTTGTGTTGAGTATCAAAGACAAAGACGACTTTGACTTGCACTTTCGCCTAATGCCAGGCTCTAGTTGCTCATACTTGGAAGCTCATCACTTATTTTTTTAGCATGAAAGTATAATTTGGTTGACAACGATAGGCCCAACGGTATCGATTGTCAGATCACCAGTTGCAAATCGGATTTATACCACTTCCACCGTTGGGGTTTGGCAACTGAAACTCGGCTACGAGTTTCATGATCGGTAACAAAAATGCAATTAAAGATGAGACCTCACCCATTTGCAGGGAGCTTATACCGAAAAACACGCTATCCGGTCAAATGGCTCTTAGGATGGCGAGCTGTTTTCGGCCTTTACACTTGTGATTGCATTAGTTGCCATTCTACAATTGAAACTCCGGTGAGAGGGCTAGCTTCTTTTCTTTTTTTCTCTTTTTTAAGTACATGTACATCTCTTCTTTGTATATTAAGTGTTCCACATGAAATCTGAAATTCATTCGTTATTCTCGAGCCTATTGATTCGAAGACCAGGATTACTCATCAAATCGGCATAAGTTGCTAGTTTTGCAAATCAATCGTGGACAATTGTGCAAATCTTCAAACTAGTTGGAGTAGAATGGTACAAAACGATTATATATTTTTTTGAGTTTAGTCAAGTTTTGGGTGAACTTTTGCATAATTCCTTAAGAGACGCAATTATGCAAAAAAGAAAAAAAATAACTACTAAAATCGTATCTAAGTCTTCGTATTCATAATATTAAACATTCATCTATAGCAAGGAATCTAAATACTTTAAATCTTGTTCGCAGCTATGGCAAAATTGCATAACAGAATCAATACCTGAATTTAAATCGTCAGTATCTTCGCCCAAGTTTTGAACTTGGTCAAAAAGATTAGATTTAATATAAGCACACTTTCCCAATTCGTTCATTATCCAATTTCTCCATTCCGCTTTGCCCAATTCTTCTTCCATTTCATTCAACATTCTCAAGTCAACTAATAACTTGTGTCTCTTGATTCCAATCTCTTGAAACGTCTTTTTCAAACCTTGAGCTACTAACTTGGTTGATTCATCACCGTACTCTTTATTCCAATTATCAAATTTATCATAATTCATTATGAATGATACATCTTTGAAAGATTTATAACATGGCGATTCTTCACCGTTGTTTGAGATATTGTTATGTGAATTGATCATATCTTGTGTGTCTTTCAAATAAATGGCTCTTTTCAACATTACTGGATCTTTCATTAAGAAATCACGAGCAACATTATTAGCCCTTCTGGTTGCCCAATACGCAGTTGTAGTCTTGGTTGACAAGAATAAGTTTAAAACGGATAATAAACCAATAATTAGTATTAGAACTTGATTCAACCTGATACTTTTCAAAAGAGTGATCAATAAGTTGAGAACGAAATGGAAAATATTGGAAACATGGGATAAGACAAACATACAACAATTACCCAATATAAATTTGATGAAAAAAGTTGGTCTCATTGTTATTGGTTTGACTTTTTCAGCTACAATATCAGATTCACTGAAACTTAGCTTACCATAAATATTGATGGCTTTCAAGATATTACCACGATTCCCAACGCTTCGAACAACGTCATGTAAAGCTTTTTCGACTTGGCGGGCTTCTTTGCGGCTGATTGAATACGCTAAGGGTTTAACTAGCTTACTTATAAGCAGTTTCCCGTGAAATTCACACCGACTATAGATAGAAACCTTGGTACGGTTCCCATGTACCTTAGATAATACATATCTAAATTCGACGCTGGCAGGGGTACCATAATATAGTAACTTGAAGGAAGATTTCGCATGGGTAAATATGTAATATTCATTTTCAATAAGTACCTCGATTGTATCAGTAAATTGGATTGTGCCTGATTTCCTGCCATCATGAATTACACCACAATTGTACTGTCTTATTAATTTACCATCCTTTCGTTGCCAAGGAGCTTTTATAACCGACTCAAGACGAATTAATTGAATGTAAGATTCTAAAAGATTAGTATCGTCCCCAAGTAATGAGTGAAATAACGCCTTTGGTGGTGCATTATAAACTTGCTCTATTACTAATTTAGAAACGTCACTAAACTCAAGTTTCTTAGGAGTTTTGATACTGTCTTTCGCTGATATTGTGAATGAATTAAAATCAGTTGGTAACAACTCCTCATTATAATCTTCTCCTTGTAATTCTCTTTGTTGCTGAAGGTGTAACTGATGCTGACGAAGATTAAGCAGATCAACTGGTATCCCTAAATTAGTAGCAATAACCGTATTACGTGCCTCATTTTTTAATTCTAATTGATGTTGATTCTCAAGCTTAACTAGATTATTAATAACTTCATGAAAATGCTTTGGATGATCGCTTGCATTATTTTCTAGCAAATATGTTAATTTACGTTTGATCAATTTACCATCATCTAAAAATAATTTCATTTTAACAACACCATTCATATTATAAATTTTTAACATGTCATGATTTTTCTTGGTGGAATAATCGACTGCAACCAAATGTTCAATTGGTAATTTTGTAAGGGCAATAAATCCTAACGATTGCATATAGAAATAAACATGTCGATTTGTGATAAAGCACCGACCACTCAATTCCTGGTGAGAATTCGGAGACCAAATACATCTATAGCTAAACAAGCATAATTCACCAGGCGAAACAGCAGTTTCAAATAAGGCTCTCATTTGAATATCCAACGGAACCAATTCATAAGGATAATAATCGGGATAGTTTATTCCTTCTTTATCACCATCAAGATTTAAAGTTTCCCGATCAACTGAATCAAGGGCTTCGTTCAAGTACGGGTGTTCTCTTTCTAATGGAGGCACCTCGTGTAAATAGTACAAACCCCAGTTTGCAGATCCCCAGATATTAGCAGTCAATGCAGTAGGTAAGGTATTTGCGGCAGCCAAAGAATAAGCAATGATGGAAGATTTTGTTTGATCAGTCATGAAGGGAGGTCTTACCTGAGGGATTTGATAATAAATATGCCTTTTAAAGAATCTTTCATCGTGTTCAATTTGATGCGATAATTTACTTGAAGTAATAATTTGACCAGCAGTATTAATTACTTTAGTATTAGTAAATTCACGATCGGTAGAAGTATTTAGAGTCGAAGCAAATTCAGTAACTATTGGAGGATATCTTCCGCTAGCTAAATTTATTAAGTCGTTATTTTGAGGATCATTTTCTTTTAAGATACGTTCTTTTTCATTTTGGAAAATTTTCAACCAAGATTTTAAATCCAATAAGGTTTCAGCTTGAAATACAAAAGTATGGTCTATTGTTTTTATTTCAAAACAAAATTTTCGGTCTTCATGAGGAGCATACTTAACATTACATAACAAAATACCAATTTTATCAGATTCTTGAACAAAAGTTTGAGAAGGACTTAAAACCAATAAACCAAAAACACCACCTTTTATAAATACCCAACGTTTAACCCAAATAGGTTTTGAAGCTTTTTCCACATAAGTTTTCATGAATAAATATCCATGTTTTTCAAAGCCTAAATCAGTAATATCATCCAAGACTTTTGAATTGATTAAAGAAATTTTATAATCATTAACATCCATTGAAGGAGAAAATTGTACCTTTGCACTTTCTTCCACTTGATCTCTTGCGACTAACATGTCATCTTTCAATTTTTCAATTGCTGAAGAATAAGAATCACACCAGCCCTGAATTTTTTTAATTTTAGAACTATGAACACTAAAGATAGGATCGAAAGCTTCTATTGAAATTAAATTTGTTCTTTTAGATTTCCAAATATCTGAGCAATATCTAACTAATGAACGATCAATTTGATTTTCTAGAGCGGAGATTTCGGTGACTAATTTTAAGCAAGAATGAATGTAATCTTTTCTAACTTCAAATAGTTGTTTTGCATCTTCTATCACAATTGAAGCTTCTTTTATTTTGGGAGTGCTAACGTAAATAGCTAAATATTGATCATATTTTTGTTGAGCAATTTCAAATTCAGTTCTAACATTTTGATAATGTTGGATAACTTTGAATAATTTACGATTTAAATTTTCATTAACATAGGTATTAATTGATAAAGCTGCTAAACTATCCCCCCATAGTTTTGTTAAAGAATCGGAAGTTGATTTCAAGGCTTGAACAGTATATTCTTGATCGATTAAACCATCTTGAATGAAAGTCGGAACCAAATGTTCTAAAAAAGAATTACCAAAAGTTTGAAGCTCTTTAATATATCTTGGAATTTTTTTAACTGAACTATCAATTGCCCTCAACCATTTATCGATGTTATCAATTTGAGAATCGATATGATTCACCGAAGCCCTAAAACTCGGAGAATCAAGAGCGGCTTCTTTGAATTTAACTGATATTAATTTAAATTGTCTTGGAACATGATTTTTTGCATTTTCATTTGAAGTAATTGTTGAATCAGGTCCAGTAGCTTTAGACGTAGACATTGACGATTGATTTTTACTTAAATTGAACTTTTGGTCTTGATTTTGAGTCTGAACTTTAGTCTGACCTATTGGTTTAACAAATTGCTGTGAATATGATCTTGGTTGTACCGGACTAGGTGAAGGCCGACTTCCGGGCTTACCTTGAACCGTTGAAGCTCTCGGGCGGGAACGAGAATTGATTGCAGGTGCCATTTACTTAATCCACTGAAGATGAGCAGTAATTAATCATTCAACCAGCCGTCTTATGATACTATCAATTGACAGTGAAGGTTATGCGCTGGGGAGTCTCGAATACAAGTTAACACGAGTCCAATGATGTCGGAGGATGTTGCTGATGGATTGGTGTATTAACCGTTGGCACCCGATAAGACCCGTACATATTGGTTTTGTTTTATTTTGGTCACGTGCAAACAAAATTTTCAACCTCGGAGAAAACCTGTAAGTTGTTACATGCAACCTGCGATTTATCTATTTCCGGTTTTCACACGCCGGTAATTCAAATATTTGCAATCGAATAGTTAAGCAGTGGAGACGTCTTCTATTCTACAGTCCAAGAGACAATTGCTTAGTATTTTGTATGTTCATAAATTGCTGCCTAGTTAGCATGAGCACCAAAGATGTACGGGACTCATCATTGAGAACTGGAAACATTGGGAAGACTACAAAAGACCGGCCGCAATTACCCAATAGCTCTGGGAAAAAGACAAACCAATTGAGTTCGACTCTAAATCGGACACCGATGCTTCTTGCAGTCCGGATAAAGGGATAGTTGAGATAATAATTAGGCGTTGCAGAACAATCGATAAGCCAGATTCCAAGTAACCTCGCTAATTGAGCAGCTTAAACTGGAAGGAAAATTGCGACTATTGGTTGAGTACTCCAAACACCGAACTAATCACTTTGCTAAGGAGGAGAACAAGGTGCCCACAATAGGGTAATTAAACATCCTCCACTCCCTTTCGTTTCATCTACGATTGAATTATCAAAAATATCATAACCCAGATCCTTTTTTTGCTTTTGCAGCAAATTAGAAGTAAAACCGTCGTGCGCAGTAACTGGCCCATCGTCTTAGAGACCTAAAAAGTCTAACGAAAAGTCAGTCTATCAAGAACTCATGCTAACTCGCTACGGAACAAAAATCATCCGTTATTTTCGATACTACAAGCAAACCTACTGAAAAACCCGATCCAAATCGACCACCCGGAAAAACCCCAAACCCGAAATTCCATTCTCGCATAAGTCTCATGATAATGCCTGCACACAAGCAGGGGGCATCCCAAACCATACGAGGTTTTTCCGATCACGTCCTTCTCTATTGGGCTCAAATTATCATGCTGAAGATGTTTAGTAGTTCCAATAGGAAAAGCATTTGCAGGAAAACATGCAATGTAGGAGATGGAGAAGGGAAGGGAGTAATTCCATTCCCCCCATTTGGATGTTTTTGCTTCTAGAAGGATGAAACGTGCAAGGACAGAGTAGATCTACAAACCATATGGATCTATTAGATTTGTTCTAATGTAGCATTTTGATCGAACCCATGTTTTGCGAGGAGTTATAAGCTTGGATATGAGTCGAGATAATTGAAAATATGGTGATCTTTTGCGATAATCTACCCATTATTTGCATTTGGGGGGTTTCTTTTTTATTATTAGCTTTTTGTTTACTAGTTGAATCTATTTTATTTTATTTTTTTTTTTTTTTTTTGCCTTTTTGCATGCATTGCAGCAAACAGTTTAAAGAATTCGGAAAGGAGTTTGAAGGCAGTTAAGAGAATGGCGGAAACCATTACAAGTCCCAATAATGAGTTATTTAAATCAAGGGAATCCCCCAGGGAATTCCCACCGGTTTAATTATTTTATAATACAACAACAACTTTTGTGTTGAATACATCTTAACTAACAACTAATTAAAACAATGAACAATTATCAGAATTCTGTTCCTCAATATCAGCAAACGCAACAAGCAAAAGAATTAAAGAAATATTCTTTTGCTCCATCCGAACCATTATCACCAATAACTTCTAATGATGATAATCAAGGTTGGATTAATGAACTATTGGCTAAATCCGCACCAATCACTAACAGTAATAGCTTTAATGATTTGAATGACTTGCCACAACAATATTCAAACTTTGATGTGGCTGAACTTTCTCAAACCAACTCAAATTTAGAAAAATATTTCGATAACGATAGTGTTTTCAGTGGACCGGAATTTTTTTCAAGTTCCGAAACTAGTCAGGCTACCAGTCCTCATATAAAGATTGAAGCAAATGAGGAGAATTTCCTACCTGATCTTTACTCCGTTAATAATAAACTAGAAACCTTACAAAAATCAAGTGATTATACACCAAAGTCATTAGAATCGATTTTTGATACTAAAGATATTTTAAAAGATGAATCAATTAATAAGAATAATCGTCGTTCTAAACTGATTTCTGATGAAAAATCATCAATTTCAAAACCAACTAAGAAGAGAAATCCAAGAAAAAGATTAACGGATACTCAGAAACAAGCTCATAATAAAATTGAAAAAAAATATAGAATTAATATCAATGCTAAAATAGCCGGCTTACAACAAATCATTCCTTGGGTTGCTTCTGAAAAAACTGCTTTTGAAACCGGAAAAATTGATCCAAAGAAAGATCCAGCAAACGCTGTTGTTAATTGTAATCGTTTGAATAAATCAATGATCTTAGAAAAAGCAACCGATTACATCTTATATCTTCAAAGTAATGAACAAAGAATCATTCAAGAAAATTTAAATTTGAAAAAAGAAATATTAAGACTCGGTGGTAATGCAGATATCTTTGAATAATCTTTAATGTCCTTCTACGAAAGTAATGATTCCTTTTTCTTCTCTTACTCGCCTTTATTTATTGTGTATCTAGCTGTATATACCTTCATTTCTCGTATGCTCAATATTATTATAAACTTTTATTTAATTAACGTTATATTCACCTTTCTAACTTACTCGGTGTATTTTTTTGCAGCTGGCTTTCTGTGATTTCGCGACCAACGCATAACTAAAAGCACCTGATGGGTTCGGTATTCTATTCCCGCACACCTGCTAGTTTAATTCAAAGCTTAAATGACGTAAAACGCCTGGTTGGCTTCATAGTCACCGTTTGCCTTCCCCGGGTGGTTCTGTTGTTTCTGTTGCTGTTGCTTTTGTTGTGTTCTGCAGCTTGTTCTGCAACTTGTTCTGACTGTTTTCCGTTGTTTTCTGTTGTTTGTTTCAGCTGCTGCCATTAGCTAATTTTCCATTCAGGTTGTTAAGGGAATAACCGAAAAGTTTTTCCGGTTTCATAGCATATACGTACGACTTTTTTACGACGAACCAGTAGTGGTGTCTTACAAGTAGGATGAAATCTGGAGATTTTTCGGTCGTACGAGACATGCCTGGATCTTTAACTTCCGAATGGGTATGAGTGCAACATAGCTTGTTTCTATCATAATCACATCGAATCGTTGTACATTTACTTAATATTTCACCCGATTTTTCCCAGATCTATGCAAAACTTGTACTAGAATGTAGACTTCTCCGTAATTGGGAATTCGTGCAAGGCTTTTTCGAAGAAGAACCCACCACGAAAAGGCCACCCATCCAAGCCAACCCTTGTTGCAATACTTATTCGCTCCAACTGGTGCTACTGGTGCTACTGGTGCAACTACAATTGTAACTGCAAATTTTCAACGAGTTCTCGAGCGGCACACGACCGCCCGACCGATCAGAAAAATCAACATAACAAGTGTTTCTACTACTAATCTTTCAAGATATACTTTGATTTCGTAAATATAAACCAGGGTTGGTCTAGATTCAATTGAATTCCAGTATGAGCTTGGTATCACATCTAACTAGTGATTTGACCAATTTGGCTTCGGAGTCCAAGCGGAAAAGTCCTGAAACCAGACACGCTTGTGACAAAGCACTATCCGATCTTAAAGCTTATCTGCCGTCAATTCATATTAATGATATACTGGATAATCAAATCAAGATTGATTTGGTTAAGCCATTCATAATAGCTAGTGGTTCTGGCAATGCCAAACTCACTAGCTCTTCCATTCCGGTCCTAAATCGATTGATTTTATCGTCGTTAGTACCAATTGAAAATATTAAAGGTTTATTGAAATCTTTTGAAGAAGCAATTAATATAAATGTTGATATACAGCTAAGAACTTTACAATGTTTGCCTAGCTTGGTACAGAAATATGATATTGAAGGTGAAAATTTATTAAGCTTACTTGGAATTTGTTCAAGTTTGGCTTCAAATAATAAATCTCCGGTTGTTAATAATACTGCTTCAGCAACATTGCAACAATTGTTTAGTAATGTTTATGATAAAATTCAAGAAACTCAAGGTGATTATGATGTGGTTGTGGATAATGATGAAATCTTAAAAGTAAATAAGTCATCTTATGAAGGTTATAGAATATTAAATGACCTATGTAATATTATAAGGAATGAACCATTAACATTTTTAAAAGAAGAGCATATTAAACAATCTTCAATTTTGGAGATCATCGAAAATATCATTTCGAACCATAGAAAATTATTCGATAAACACCAAGAACTCTCTTATTTGTTAAGACATAACCTAGTTCCAGGTTTATTAAACATTCTAAATTTACCCAATCAAAACTTTCAATTAACTACTAGATCAATTAGAATTATACATGTTTTATTATCCACTCAACTCGATAACCTTGAAATAGAAAATGAAATCATATTATCATACTTAAACCATTTATTATTAAATACTGATTCAAATACCATTACTCAAGACTCTTCAGATCAAATTAGCTGGGAAAAAATATTGGTCCTAGAGATGTTTAAAACATTATTTAATGATTTTAATAACATTAAAGGAATTTATGAAAAATATGATTCCAATCCAAAGAAGAAAAATGTTGTTCAGGAATTAATGTCTATAATGAGCACCTTTTTAACAAATAATTCTTATTTGTTAAATGATACAGTTAGATTCCCATCTTCAAATATAAATACAGTATCCAATAAAACCTCTTCAATGAAAGTTTCAATATTGGATCATCTTGATAAGTCAGAACCTCCAAATAATATACCAAACACTTATAGTATATACTTGACTTTGAAAATTCTAATAAGTTATGCTGAAGGTACTGCACTGTTTGTTAGTGAATTGTCATCAGATCCAGAAACTTTGGAGCTTAATGTTGATTTCATTACAAGCTTAATCGAATCTTGCTATCCAGATGTATTAGTTTTATTTCAGAACTTTATTTATTTTTCAATGGATAATGAATCTTTTCATAATTTAATTCGTTCATTACAAAAATTTATCCACACTGCTGGATTGCTTGGCTTATCGAACTTGAGGGATGGTTTATTAACCATGTTAAGTGATGCAATTATTAATAATGTATCCAAAACAGATATAAAGAGAAGTGCCCAAGGAGGAAATAGCTTACAAGAACAAGGTAAACAATTATTAGCATTTGGTGAGTCATTAGTTGAGTCATTTAGTTCTACCATTCAAAGTCCAAATTCACAAAGCCCTTCACAATTTCAATCATCTAATGAAAATGGTGATACAATTATTTCACCTACTCAATCGAATTTATCCTTGGAGCAGCAGCAGGAAGTGATCAGACCTCGAAAATTTAATTCGAGACAAGCAACATGCTTAAGAGCATTAATTAATTTGGCAGTCTCATTAGGATCCACCTTACAAGGCTCATGGAAGATTATCTGGATAACATTTCAATGGGTTGATTATTATTTAGAAGGTCCTGATGAATTCAGTGGATTTTATAATAATAAAATATTTACAAATATGACTGACGATATGCTTCCTACGTTAACTAATCAGGATTTAAACAATCTAGATATATCAATGAAAAAATTTTACGAAAGCATCAATGAATATCCCGTTGACTCATTTTATGAATTATTGACCGTCATGACTGAATTGTTTTCAATTGAAAACATGAAAAAGAAAGAAATATGTCCATTTAACAAATCATTTTTCTTAGTGAAATTGATTGAAGTCACTAAAATCAATTCAAATAAGTTTTTGATATTGGATAATAAATCATGGGATCTTTTAATTAAGTTTTTCATTGAGTTAGGAATGGATCGCCAAATTTTTCATAATCTAAGAATCAATATAGTGAAAAATTTTAACGATTTAATAATAAACATTACTAATGAAGGTTTCAGACTGGATGATATAGATATTAATCAAGCAACATCAATTAAATCGTTAGATGCGTTGATGGTATTTTTAGAAAAATTATTTGAAATTGGTATACCACAAGAGTTAATTTTATTAAGCTGTGAAACAGAAATGCATTTAATAATATTAGACACTTTACATGAGTTAATTGATAAGTATGATACTTATTATCAAGAAAGATGGGATGTTGTGTTTAAGATCTTGAATACATCGTTCAGAAATATAAAGGATAAGAATGATAAGAAACTAATGAATAAAATTGGCTCATTAATATCATCCTCATTCGACACTTTGAAATTGATTTTGGATGAGTTTTTATTAAGTTTACCATTCAATCAATTGAAAATATTGATTAATACGTTATATAATTTCTGTTCTCAAACTTACGACTTAAATATTAGTTTCAGTTCAGTTAGTTATTTTTGGTTAATTAGTGATTCGATCAAATCAAGAATTATCGAAAAGGATGAAAAAGCCATTGATTATCAAACCATTAAAAGTGAAGAAGAATTAACCAAATTCATTGATAATTTTGAAGAATCGAGGAATTTTTATCGAGTTTTAAACATTTATTTATTGTGTACTTTAGCCAAGATCCTGATGGATTCCAGATCACAAGTAAGAGACGGAGCCATTCAAACATTTTTCAAGATTATTGATGTTCATGGGAATTTGATACCATCATGGGAATTAATTTATGAAATAGTATTACCATTATTATTGGATTTGAAGAATTTACAAAATGCATCGAATAAAAAAGATTGGATCGATAGCTTAAGCTTGATTTTAAGTGGATTGGTTTCTATTTATGGTAAATTTATGATGAATTTCGAAGAAGATAAGGAAGGATTATCGACTGAGATTGGACTAAAACTATGGAGAAGGATAATTAGGTTTTTCGAAAACTTATTAGATTTAGGATGGAACGATTTGAACTTAAAGATATTCAAGAGTTATTACGATTTGATTAATTCATTTCAAAAAATTGATAAAGTAAACGGGGAAATTCGAAATCTATTCTATAACTTTTGGATTAATATCCCGATTGAGTATGACTTTATAAACATTCAATACCAGGATACATTATCAGTATTGATGGATTGTTTCAAACCTTTGTATCATATAATTGAATCAGACTTGAGTATTGAAGAAACAAACAAGATTATAAATGTCTTAAATAAATGTGCAAGATATCCAATATTACCGAAAAACATGAAAGATGAAAATAAACCCACCAACTTACAAAAATCAGTAATGAGTAACCTAGAGTTAATGCTAATGAATAGTAAAGAAGAAAAAATACTTGGATTAACCATTCAACAATTAACGGTTATATTGATCTATCCATTTGAAACCCGAATCAGGATTGAGAAAAAACTTAGTAGTAAATTAAATGGAGATAAAATCAAGATTCCAAGCTTTATTGCCATTAGTCATATTTCCATGGATTTAATTGAAAAAAAATTAAATGACATGAAAGTTCAACTGTTAATTGAGGATAAAGTGATCTATAAATTATTAAGTTCTCTATTAGAGATCATTGAAAACAAAGCGGAAGGAATCAAGAATAGAGAAACAAAATTATGGGTTGATTCGTATAAATTTTTCCAATTATTAGTTACTAGATTGATTAATGAGAATTTCGAGCTAATTGAGGATAAAGAAGAGATATGGAGGTATTTCTTACAAGGGATAATGCTTAGTTTCAACCAAGAAGTCGATGAAGAAGCGGAGACGATTAATATTGATCAGTATAATCGAATAATCAAACAAGTGATGCCGGCGTTATTGAGAAGAAATAATAATGAACAAATATTAACCAGTTTTATTGAAAAATTATACGAAAAATCGTTCTTGTATCAACTTGATGATATAGAAGAGTCAATCATTGAAAATAACATTGATGATTTGGTTCTGATAATGACTCAATATAATTTTGATGATACTTTTGGCACATTAACGGTTTTAACTCCGTTTTCCAATCAAGATACTAGAATCATGTGTTTACAGCAGCTCATGACTTTTGTTTTGAATGAAGACCTGACCCTCTTGAGTGAAATAAGCTTAGCCTATTTTATTAATAGGGTTGCTTATACTTTAAGAAGGTTTATATCTGACAGTAAATTACTATACCGAGCCCCATTACCTAAAATTCAAGAGCAAGAAATCCTCTTAATCATGCAGGGCTTAACCCGGATCGAGCCACGATACTCCACCAACAAGAACTTGCAAAAACTCAAGTCCCTATTGATTAAAAGTATTGAATTTACTGATAAGATCCCCCAATTGACTTTACTAGTCGAAACTGCATTGAGGTTGCAAAATATATAGCGTGGTGCACGGGTGTGAATCCTAAAATATACGAATATTCTAGATCTAGACCAGAGTAGCCTAGACATTCTTCTATTCGTTCAGTAGCCTAAACATTCTTCTATTCGTTCAGGGTACGGTGGAACCTATCGGAATTCATACGAATCGATGACACCAAGACCCGGAAATAAAGCTAGAACATTTAGTAATTGTAGTATCTTCATTGACGTCTATCACTGATACGGTGAAGATTCACCACTGATACCCTGGAGATTGACCACCGACACCGAGGAGATTGCCCTACAACTACCTCTCTTACCGTCTTTATACTAAGAAGAAACAGAACAGAACAACCTACAGAAATCAAATGTACGGATCTTTCACCCCCCTACGCGTCGTTTCTCGATTTGTCGAAAGTCAAAACTCGAGACTGCCTCTACGCTGTCCAATACTCAACCAGTAGTTTCGTCAAGCTTGTCCAGCATTAGGGCAGCCTGTTGTAAACTGGGTAATAATAGCAGTGTGCTCACCTCTTGATCTGGACCCAAAATCAAGGTAAACAAGCCGGAAAGTAAACACCTTGCCATTGTTTCAGCCCATCACTAAAATTTCATTAGATTTTGTTGTCTTTTTCTGTTGTTTTTGTATGTTTTTGTTTTATGTTTTTTTTTTAGAATTTTCTCTTTTAATTTAAAGCTTTATTAAGCATTTTTTTTTTTTTTTCATTTTTTTTTATTTTTATGTTTTTTTTTGTCTTTTTTTTTTTGTTTTATTAGTATATTTTTCTTTCCAAATTTTTTTTTGAGCTGATTGTACAAGCGACAGCGTTAAGTTTTCATATTTCATTAACTCGTTTGGCTTGGGAACATCTTCTCTTTTTCAGCTTGCTTATATTGATCTGGGCTTGGGAAAGTACTTCTGTGTGTGAGTGAGTTTTTCCGTTTTTTTTTTAATTGTCAAAGTGACATTCGAGTCGGCGGCTGAATTATTTTAGAAATTTTTATTAGATCGAGTTGATCTAGTTATAAGTAAGTATCATTAAGCCACCATGTCTTATAGAGATAGCGCTGGATCAAGCAAATACCATGAATTTGATCCGGAATCAGGTGGAGATTTATCAAGAAAGAAATCTTTGGTTAGACCAGAAAGATCAAGAATAGATAAAGATCATCCAAGATATCATTATACCCAGGTTGCTAACCAGGAATCGAATCATTTAAAGATTCAACCATCCACCACTGGTCTTGATCCTCATAGTCATGAAGGAATTGAAGAAGAAGATGCTGTTCATTTGGATCCTCAAAATCATCATTATCACCACGCCAATCGTGGTTCGGATGATGATATCGATGATGGCGGTCCGGAAGAAGGTATTCCTTTGATGGATATGAATGACGACCCAAACTTGAAAGGGGGTAGAGAAGTGTATGGTTTAAATGATGAAGTTGATTATAATCCTCAGAAGAAGAACGTCATTTCCAAACCAACCAAAACGGAAGATCCAAAACCAAAACATGATTTATATTTTTGGAAAGTTTATTGTTATATCATTACTTTTTGGGCTCCTGCTCCTTTATTGAAATTATTTGGTTTACCAACTAAGTCTCGTCAATTTGCTTGGAGAGAAAAAATTGGTTTAATTTCTTGTATTTTTTACATTGGGGCTTTTGTTGCTTATTTAACTTTTGGTTTTACTAAAACCGTTTGTTCAAACACTCAAATTAAAACTAGAATCAATGAAGTTTCTGATGGTTATCTTATTATCAATGGTAGATCTTTCGATTTGACCTCTTCAAAACATCCAAAAGCTGCTGGTATTGGTTCAGGTGCTAATATTTTATATCCTCCAATTGCTGCCGGTGGTAAAGATGCTTCATTTTTATTTCAAAATGTTAATGGTAATTGTAAAAATTTAATTAAACCAAGAGACAATTGTAGTATTCCAACTTCAAATGATAATGAATTGGCTTGGTACATGCCTTGTCGTATGTTTGCTCAAGATGGTTCTACTTCCCCTAATTTTACTGATGCTTATTATGATGGTTGGGCTTGTCATACTTCTTCGACCGCTAGAGAGGCTTATTATAAATTAGATGCTACTGGTGATGTTTACTTTACTTGGGATGATTTGAGAAATTCTTCAAGAAATTTGGTTGTTTATTCTGGTATTGTTTTGGATCTTGATTTAATTGATTGGATTTCAAAAGATGATGTTACTTATCCTCCTTTATTTGATAAATTGAGAGATGATCCAACTTATCATGGTCATGATATTTCTTTAGTTTTAACTAATTCTCATGAACGTAAAGCTGCTAGATGTTTAACTGAAATTATTAAAGTTGGTACTATTGATTCAGAAACTATTGGTTGTATTTCTTCGAAAATTGTTTTATACGTTTCTTTAGTTTTTATTTTATCAGTCGTTTTAACTAAATTCTTGATGGCTTGTTATTTCAAATGGTATGTTAGTTTAAGACAAGGTGCTACTCAAGTCGATAGTAAATCAATGTTTGAAAGACAAAAAGAAATTGAAAATTGGGTTGATAATCCTTCTGCTGTTGGTGGTATTAAAACTGTTCCTGAAAGAGCAAGAGCTAATTATAAAGCAAACAAAACTAATAGACAAAGTGTTTTCCATAAATTAAATCGTTTATCTTTAGCTCCAAATACTGAATTATCTCAATATTATGATAACGCTGATCAATTATCAAAAAGTTTTAAATATACCACAATGTCAACTCAAGCTGCTTTACTTTCTCGTAATCAAAATAATCCAAAAAAGATAAGACAATCAAATACAACTAGATCAATGTTATATTTACAAGATCAAAATTCTTCAATGGATTTATTAAATAGACCCCAAAGTCAATTTAATCCTTTTGATCAATATGATGATATGCCAACTAATGGGTTAAGTCCAGATATTATTCATCCTGATGTTGTTCCTCAACCTCCAGTTGAATATCAACCTTTTGGTTATCCTTTGGCTCATACTTTAGCTTTGGTTACTTGTTATTCAGAAGATGAAGAAGGTTTACGTCTTACTATGGATTCTTTAGCAACTACTGATTATCCAAATTCTCATAAATTAATTTTTGTTGTTTGTGATGGTATTATTAAAGGTTCTGGTAATGATTTAACTACTCCAGAAGTTGCTTTAAGTATGATGACTGATTTTACTATCCCCCCTGATGAAGTTAAGCCTTATTCTTATGTTGCAGTTGCTTCTGGTAGTAAACGTCATAATATGGCTAAAGTTTATGCTGGTTTTTATAAATATAATGATGAAACTGTTCCTCCTGAAAAACAACAAAGAGTTCCAGTTTTAACTGTTGTTAAAAGTGGTACTCCTGCTGAAGCTACCGCTGCTAAACCTGGTAATAGAGGTAAGCGTGATTCTCAAATTATTTTAATGTCATTTTTACAAAAAGTTATGTTTGATGAAAGAATGACTGATTTAGATTTTGAAATTTTAAGTAATATTTGGAGAATTACTGGTTTAATGGCAGAATTTTACGAACTTATTCTAATGGTTGATGCTGATACTAAAGTCTATCCTGATTGTTTAACTCACATGTGTGCTGAAATGGTTAAAGATCCAATGATTATGGGTTTATGTGGTGAAACTAAGATTTCAAATAAATCTGATACCTGGGTTACTGCAATTCAAGTTTTTGAATATTATATTTCTCATCATCAAGCTAAAGCTTTCGAATCAATTTTTGGTGGGGTTACTTGTTTACCTGGGTGTTTTTCAATGTATCGTATTAAATCTCCTAAAGGTTCAAATGGTTATTGGGTTCCGATTTTGGCTAATCCAGATATTGTTGAAAGATATTCTGATAATGTTGTTGAAACTTTACATCAAAAGAATTTATTATTATTAGGTGAAGATCGTTATTTAACTTCTTTAATGTTGAAAACTTTCCCAAAAAGAAAACAAGTATTTGTCCCCAAAGCTGCATGTAAAACTATTGTTCCTGATAAATTTAAAGTTTTATTATCACAACGTCGTCGTTGGATTAATTCAACTGTTCATAATTTAATGGAATTAGTTTTAGTTAAAGATTTATGTGGTACTTTCTGTTTTTCAATGCAATTCGTTATTTTCATTGAATTGGTTGGTACATTAGTTTTACCAGCAGCTATTACTTTTACCATTTATGTTATTGCTGTTTCAATTTATACTAAACCAACTCCAGTTATGTCATTAGTTCTTTTAGGTCTTATTTTTGGTTTACCGGGGGCAATTATTGTGGTAACAGTTTCTTCGCTTAAATATATTATTTATTTCTTTATTTATCTTCTTGCATTACCAATCTGGAATTTTGTTCTTCCAAGTTATGCATTCTGGAAATTTGATGATTTCAGTTGGGGTGAAACCAGAACAATTGCTGGTGGTGATAAAGGTGATCATAGTGCTTCAGAAGGGGTTTTCGATTCTAGTGACATTATTATGAAGCGTTGGAGAGATTTTGAAAGAGATCGTAGGAACAATGAAGCAGGTTTAACTGTTCCAAGTGCTACCTGGGATCCTTCCAATGCTGAAAAAAATCATGAAAGTGATTTTTCTGAAGATTCAAATACATCTGCATAATTAAAAGCTAAATAAGAAAATATTTATCTTTTATTCATTTTCATTTTATTCTATATCGTTTCCTTTATTTTTGTTTATGTTTTCCAATCTTGCTCCATCATAAAGCTGTCAATTTCTTTTTATCTGTTCATATGTTTGCGTTTTCTTTTCATTTCTTTGTTTTTTTTTGTTACTTTGGAAAAGGCTTAATTTAATACCACTAAAGCTTATGCATGGAAGCGAAAAAAAAAAAAAAAAAAAAAAAAAAATCAGAAAAAGACTAAAAAAAAAAAGTATAAACTTTAAGACAAAAAAAAAAAAACAAATTGGAAGACAATTACAAAATATATTCTTGCTTATTTATACATTTATTGAATATACAATATTTATTGAAAAATAGAATGTAGAATTCCCACTAGAATGTGTTGAGAAGGTTCTTCGCTTATCATTTTGGCTGAGGATTTTCAGTCTTTGCGGAAAACAATAATTTTGGCGCCAATACATTGACGAAAATGTTGATGAGTATATAATTGCTTGCAGTAATAGACGTTTGCACGAAGATTGATTCAGTTAACAACAATAGACGAAGGCAGTGACTCCGTAAATCACCTAATTATTGAAGTCAGGCACCAACAGTTTAACCATTAATCGACATTTGATATCTTTGTAGGAAACAATGAAAAAACGGTGCAAGTAAGTTCAATCAAACTTTATATAGTCAATTAGACTAGAATTATCATTTAAGGAGCTTTCAGTTGAACTAGGGTTAGACAAACCTCTTCTTTCCATATAAATTTTTTTAAATTTTCTAAGACGCCATGAAACCTGAGGTTTTTTAATAGAAGGTTGGAAAGCAGAACCAGGGGTAGCCAATGCGTAAAGCATATCGAAAACTGATCAAAAGAAAAGATATCACCTTATTCGACGGTGGATCACTTGGAGGAATTTTGAAGGATATTTATATTTTTATTACAAGGATAAAGCTTAAAATAACATTAAAGTGAATAACCACCAATTTTACAGTCTGTAAGCCTTTTATATGCAAGTAAACACCCAAGTAGATAAATTTAAACAACTGTTATTAAGTGTTCCGCTTGCAATACAAAAATAAAGGCAAAGGCAAAACGTAGGGAAAATAAAAGGAGTCAAAAGATGGAGCAAACTAACATGATGTTTACTCAATAGTCAATCGGCAAGGAATATAGGGACCTTAACGAATCAAATGGCTACTTGTTTGTATTAGACTAAAAACCATTAGTCGCGTACCTTAAAGCTTTGTTTATTAATTTTTGCATCAATTAAACGTCTACAAAAATTATATTACGGTTTACTCAAGTACATTGTTGAGAAAATCGCATGGTTAAATTACATAGGATTACATTTCCATAGTAATTACCTAATTTTTCACACCTCCTTACTCCTGTTCGTATATTGCTTTGAGAAATGCAGCTCAATGCCCACAGAGACCAAACTCCCAAAACTTAATATTTCAGCCATCCCTTATCCCTTGTCATGGACACCTTATTTTAAAGCATTACAAACTTTATACTACTTCTACTCTACTTCTACTCTTCTACTTCTACTCTTCTACTTTTATTCTTCTACTTCTACCCTTCAACTTGTATTCTTCTACTTCTACCCTTCAACTTGTATTCTTCTACTTCTACCCTTCAACTTGTATTCTTCATACTTGTCATACTACTTTTCATAATGATTTGCATACAATTTTCATAATATTTTCATAATGATTTGCATACAATTTTCATAATATTTTTCATAATATTTTTCATAATAATTTTCATAAGGATTTTCATAAGGATTTTCATAATAATTCTCCCAGTTTCCATAATAGTTTCCATATTTTATAATTGTTTCCATACAGTTTCCATACAGTTTTCATAATATTCATAATGATTTCAATGCTATTTCCATGCTATTTTCCTACATTTGTCAACCAATACAATACTGACTCCACTTTCCTTATCCGTTCTTGGAGTCTTTCCTTTTTCCCAAATAAACTCAGTTTCAGCGGAGTTAGCACTGGGACTGTACTTTACCTTATAGCTGAGTCCATCCATAAGAACTCCCGACGGCTCCAACAGTATGTGAAATTGAATCGGGATAACTTACCTCTTGAGGGCCGATCCCGTGACTGGCGATGACTCGAATTAATAATAAAAGAAAAAACAATAGAAAAAAACAAATAAACCAGACAAAAAAAAAAAAAAAAAACCAAAGAAAAATCAAGGGTGCTGACCAACTGGAACGAACTTCGCTGGCGGCGATGAAAATAGCGCATTGTTTACTGTGCGCATCACGTCTTCGCCGGCAGGTTTCTGGACGCATCGAACAAAACTTTGCATTGAAACTTCATTGGTGATGGGTCTTACGAAAGCCTATCAGTTACGTACTTCGTAACTCGATTTAACATGACTGGGTTGGGCTGCCACAAAATGGAGACGTAGGGATTCTATTGTTTGGCTTTTGGCTCCGTGCGTTCGATGAGATGTCATCGTCCAGGGAATCGTAGTCAAATAAACTTACGCCACAGACCGTAAAACTCTTCTCTTGTCTTTTCTTTTCCTGTGAACCTATGACCGTCGGACCCAAGAGCCGGCTCGTCATTTGCTTGGAAGGGAGATCTGTGTGTGCAGTGAACTGCACGCTTCATCTACATGTATCAATTAGAGGTAGGTAGATCCTGCAACCACGGTTATTATTTTCTCTTTCCAGTAATCCCTTTTAATTTCTTTTTACTCTTGATTCATAGACATATTATATATATATATATATATATATATGTCTTTCTATACTTGGGCTTGCTTTGGATTGGATTTATTTTATCAGCTTACAATAGGTGAAACACATTCGAAACACTTCGCACCCCTTTATCAAATCTGAAACAAAAATATTTCTATAGACAGGGCCATTTTTCGCAGCAAAATCCTTTCTTTATCCATAGAATGCTAACTTATTAGTTGCATTATTTAATATATTCGTGGTGACATATAAATCAACTATTTTCTTATTTTCGACAACCGTCCAAAGCATTTGTTCCAACATGAGTGCCAATCAAAACTCCAACGCTAACGCTAGTCACTCTAATGCCAGCAGCAATACCGGCAGCAGTAACAGCAGCAGCACCGGCAGCAGTAACAGCAGCACCGGCAGCAGCAACGCCAACACCAATACAGGTCAATATCTGCATAAGGAACCAGAAAAGGGCCCTGAGATCTTGAACCTTTCCGATAAAAGACATTTGAAAAAGTTCCTCGACATGGTGAACACCTCAGACTCTGAAAGTGACGATGAATAATTTATAGACTTTATTGACCTAATGACCTAACTCTGCTTGTATTATTTGAATAGACGACTTTTTTAATTCCAGATGTAGTGCGCTTCTTACAACATGAATAAATAGATAGATATATATAAACAAATATACAATTATGTTAAATCATCATCTTCCTTTTCGAAAATGGACTTTTTGATCTTTAATAATAACTGGGTCTTTAATTTATCTAATTTACTAAATTGATCAAATTCATAGACCCGATCAGTGAAAGCTTGAACATCGCCCTGATCAATGGATTCTAAGATATCCTGAACAAATTTGTATTCTCTTGTAGTTTCCCAAATTCCTTCTCCATTAAATTCATCGAATTTTTTCTGTGCTCCAACAAAATCATCCAAACATAAAATACATAAAATGATCTTTAAATAATATTCCTTCAATCTCCATGAAGTTAAAGATTCATGAACTTTAACTTTACTAACCGTTTCGTAAAATTCAATTGCTTTGGAATAATTCCCAGCCAATGCATATAAATCGGCTCCCTTATTAAAAGCTTTACTAGATAATGCTTCGGCATGATCAACAGTATATAATTGTCCCGCTTTTTCATATGCTTCTCCAGCTTTTTCAATTTCATTGGTTTGTTCATATAATGCTCCTAAATCCATGGTACAATTGGCTGCTCTTCTAAACTGTCCATTACGGGCTGAATAAATATCAATGGCTTGCGATAATGCCTTGATTGCATCTGGTGGCGATACAAATTTAAACGATTTATATGCTTCAATCAAATAATTGGCCATCTCATTATCATTACGTAACTCCTTTTGTATGTTCGAAGCTTTTAAAAATTGACTAGCAGCATTATTAAAATCTCTCTTTAATAAATACTGATTCCCGGCTTGAACATATAAATCACTAGCTTCTTCTTGTCTAGAATATTGTGAACTTCCACTAACCAACAGCAGGAACCATGATTGTGGTTTGAGCAACTTGTCTGCCTCGTCTATGAATTCACGGGGGTCGGCCATCCTGGATATCTCTATTATCAATTAATTAAGTATCCCAAATGGTACTTAGTTTGCCTTTTTATTAAGTAGCGTAGCTTTTCTCATGATAGGGAAAAAATGTCGTACACCGAAAGAAGAAGAAGAAAAAAAAACAATGTCGTAAATGTCTCCCCGATCAATATCTGAAAATATAAACAAGACTTAAATCCTTTTGACTATACCCAGTTGATTTGATAAGATATCATGAGTGACTTGACCAGAGTGCGTTACGAGAGATTGAACCTTGTTGTTCAGAAAGCTTTGGAACAAACAATCAATAAGTCGTTGAATATAGATCAAATGACCAAATGTTTTCCTAATATTGCAAAGACTAATGATGGTTTAAAGAACCTTCAAATCGCTAGAAAACAAATGAGAAGCTATATAAATGATACGTCTCTTAAAGAGTTTGCGCTCATTTTTGCAGAACAAGACATTGAAAATAAATTAAACGAATTAGATGATATAATACAATCGGCACATCATCGAAAACAATCTAATGAAGAAATTCCAATTGAAATTGATCGATTATCAGCCTCTGAAATCATTGAAGCGAATTTGATTCAATCCAGGCAAGAGGTGATAAGAAATCTTAGTATGATTCATAATCAACTTTGTGTTGATAATATTGATTTGTTTAAACAGTTAGAATCAAAGTGTGCTGAAGGTGAATCAATAAAAAAGGATATCAAAAGTCTGATTGATTCATTTACTACCGGAATCGATGATCTAAGACAAGACTCGATCAATGACAAGATAAATGATCTAATAAAAGAAGTGATACCTGAAGAAGTTTAGTCTTCATCTTTATGACCTTACGAAACTGACAAAAAGTATTTATTAATATATATATATACAAGTGGGAATAATAAATGATGTAGTCTTAAGCAGATGGATTTGGTTTACCATAAAGTGCTTCATAGTTTTCTTTAGCCAATCTATTATAATCTTGAACTCTCTTCTTCAAATCTTCAACTTTAGCAGCTTTAGCCTTTTCTTTATTAGAAGGTTTGACCAATTGTTTATCACCAAAGACTTTGAAATCTTGGAAATATTGTCTTCCCATATTAAATTCATTAGTAATTACATCATCAGTTAAACCTAATTTAGCAATTGCATAAAAATATTGTTCTGGATTATCTTTTTTCAAATATTTTAAAATCCTTTGTCTTTTATGAACAAGTTGTCTTATGTATTGACTGTGAACTTTATCTTTAAAAGAATTTTTAACATGATCCCATCCAGAATGTATTCTTGCAGTTAAAACAGCCGCTTGAACTTCTGGAGACGCAGTATCTCCTTCTTCTCTTTGAAATTCTTCACGGGCCAATTTGATTGCTAACTTCTTTTTATCTTTGGCATTTGTATTTTTCATATGGAGAATGGTTAATAATGCTTTTCTTTTCTTTTCTTCAATTGCAAAAATTGATTCGGCAACTTCGTCACCTGCTATGTTTTGATCAAGACTTGCCTTTTGTGCACCATATAATAATTTTTCAAATTCTTCCCTTTCAAAACCATAGGCTAAATGAGTTGGTTCATTAAGAGCAGTGTTTAAACGTTTAATAAATGCACAATCTGGTGACCCTAAGACTGGATCAACTTGAAATTTGAATGATCTGATTTCAACTTGCTTCAAGTTGTTGACATCTCTTATAATTTGTGACTTTAATCTCTTTTCTCTTCTTCTCGAAGATTTTCTCTTTGATTTAGATGCATTCTCTGGTATAATCTGTCTAGCTGCTAAGACAGGCGACACCTTGACTGGCTGAACAGCCGGAGAAACAGCACTACTCCCTAAGGTTCTTCCTATGGAAAAGAAACGTGTGGCTGCCTTAAACATCATTAATTCCTGTAGCTGTGGTAAACACAAGATTAAAATGAAGATATGAACATTCAAATAAGCTAATTTTTCAACAGTGAAGAATGAAAAAAAAAAAAAAAAAAGCCAAAAAAAGTTTCAAGTCGGTTAACGCACGCCATTTAAACCCCCGTACATCACTGAGTGGTGCACGCTCTTCGATTTTTTCTCTACAAGAACGCCATATATCTATAAGAATATGGTATAAAGTAGGATAAGATTGGATTTTCGTGCTTGAAATTAGTGGTCAGAGCCGTGTCAGTTCTAGTTTAGATATGAGTTCAAAAATACGGCATGATGATCAGGGTTTGAAGAAAATAAAGAGTTTGGCAGCCAAATGGCAGTCGAAACAATCAGCTTCATTCAAACCTAGTTATGTCCAAGAAGTATACCAGCTAATTACACAACCGGACTGTTTGAAAATATACCAATTGCTTTATAATACTTGTTTTTTCTCTAATTTTTTATGGAAGTTTTACCATGAAGATATCACAAACAATCACCTTGAATTGATATTACTTATTGCAGTATATGAAATAGAAAACGAAGATGCAAGTTTGATCATTGAACAGATTTTGGATCAAGACACGGACAGGTTTGATTTGTTTTTGAAGAGAATTCTCGTCATCTGCTTGAATGCTAATGCCGAGTACCATTTGAGGAGAAGTATTTTACTTTTCATCACTAAATTGGTTACTGTCCAATTATCGAATAAAACAGTGAAACAAACGGTTGGTCCGTTGTTTGACATTAGTATTTTGTCCAACTTACAAGATCTGTCGCAAGTAATACTTCCTGGTTTGAAAGATGAATACGAAGACTGCATTAAAAACAAACAAAATCCGGTTGCAAAATTGAAACAACGATGGTTATACGGCTTGATTACAGATTTTATGAAGAGCACTTTACTGTTTGACGAACTATCGAAACATGAGCAAGTTGGTTATTTGGAGTACCTGAGGGCCTTGTTACTTTTTCTAACGTCGTTGGTATCTCAATTGCCATTAAGAATATACTCAGCTAGTCTAATACGTGAGGTGCAGTTTGCATCATGCTTTGATAAGAATTTAAATTCACTAGATGAATACATTGCCTTGCTCAATAGCTTCCTTCATTATCCCGTTGATGATTTCACTGGCGAAATCAAGAAAAATGATTTCGAGTCAAATTTCGAAACCTTACAAGCTGAATTTTTTTCATTGGATTCAAGACTCGCTGGTATATCGGCCAAGCCATCAATACATAATTATGAACCGGAAGAATTAGTTGGGCTTTTAGATGCTTTCTCGTCAGATACTCTTCAGCAAATAATGAAGAATTTGGGTCTTTCCAGGAATATTAGTCCCAATTTTCTTAATCGCAAAGGCTTCTTGATTAATGTGTTAATGAACTATGTCAGTCCTCGAATCAACTCGGTCAACTCCAGCTCGCTATATGCTATTGGGGAGAAGAATGTAATTGATCCATTCATTAGTGATGCTAAGGTTGAATTCCCTGCTTATTTGCCACTACCATTGATTAAAGGGAGTCAGTTTCTTTCAATCGATGACTTTATCCAGCGTCACGTAGAAATATCATTATATGAAGTATACAAGGACATTTTTGCGAATATTGAGAGAAGTATTACGTCTATCAATGTTATCGATGCACCACTGCGTAATTACAAGGGAACTTCAAAAAGTATTACTGCAGTTTATGTTAAAAATAGCAAGAACGACCTTGAAATAGATATCAAGCATAATAATTCGTTCAGGAAAATGAAGGATCAGAAAGTGATATTGATGGAATTACAAAATAGAAATGCGTCTTCGCCTCATGCTAGACTTAAGAAGCTTGGTATTTCGTTAATCCGCTTGGGGAGAGTCATGAGCCAGAATGAAGGCTCTTGTAAAGTTTGGATTCAAGAAGCTGATCGCAGTATTAGAGAACGATTCAACTTTATGATAAAACTTGACGAGGAAACATTACAGAGGATAGAGCATTGCGAGGAACTATTAAAGCGTCTTGGCAATGATCAGATACCTCTGTATATGAACCAATTATTTTTAGGATACGGATCAGCTAAAAAATCGTATTCTCCATTAAAAGATACTGAAGTCACGCTAACTGGGGTTGACTTAACAGTCGAGAATGCAGCTAAAAGACAAAAACAAGACGATAGTAAGAAGCCAAAGAGCCAAGGTCCATTTAAGGTGCATTTTCTATCTGATGGATCAACTGAGATATCTAGTTGCAAGACCATTCTTCCGCCACAAGCCGGATCTTTGGACCAAGACCAGACGTCTGTATTATTGAAAGCATTGGGTCATGGTGTCACTTTAGTGACCCTGCAAAAAAACCCCATCCAGATGATCAAGAGAATCTGCGACTCGATAACGGTGAACTTCGAAGAGAAAAATCTAGTCGTTGTTGGAAATGATGAGAAGCTTAGTATCAACAGCTTAGACTGGGTTCAGCTCAGCGATACCGGTGTTGACAAGTATCTCAGGTATGCCATGGAGCAAAACCAAAAGTATTTGGATCAGGTTGAGCACATAAGCAAGAGGATGAACTTGGGCGATTTTGGGTATCACCAGAGCAATGGTAATGCGATTTTGTTGTACCACAGCCATATCCAGCCTCGCTGGAAACAGTTTGTTAGAAGAATCCAAGACAACCTGGCCATTGAAGACTGGGTGCGAGAACTTGTATTCCTTGAACAATCAAACGATTTGGAGAATATCATCCGACAATATATCTCGTTGAGTGGGATATTCTCCAACTTACAGAAACTCGATCCCCTCGTCAAGCTTCACCAGAATAAGTCTCCAAAGACTGAGTTCACCAAGCTTATATGTAATATAAGCCTGAATTTCGTTATTCCGTCTGGCAATTACCAAACCTACAAAGCACAACTCCCCCCGTGTCACAACGTCATCACCGTCCAGCACGACACCCTGCTTACCCCTTACATCCTCCCGTTGCTCGAGCATGGTGGCAAGCGGTTCATTCATTTTGCAACCACCAACACCGGGCTCTGCCAGCGGCTCACCACCGGCAAAGTTGCCCCCATATAAACCCGTGCATCCCTCCGCAGAATACACACCCGTGCATCTTTCTTGCCCCGTTTAATCAGACAATTGTAACTGGCCCATCTTTTCAAGCCATTTCCAGGAATGGGTACCCTTAGATAAGATAGAGCAAAGAACAAATCAGGCATGTGTCAACAGATAACCCTTTATCAGAATTATCTATTTAATCCTATCCCGTTATTTGTGTAGTATTTCCTTTTCAGAAGGTCTGTTTAGTAGCTCAATTTAGTATTTCCTAACTGCTACATCGTTTGCTAAGGCAATTAGAACAAAAACATTACTTCTTTTCAAGCAATGCCGAATTGTAACTTTGATTTTGTAATTTTTTCCATCCAGTGAAAATTTTTCACCTCTCAAACTTTTCTTCTAGTTGCTTCTACAGGTTGCATTACGTTTCCTCCCGTTTCTTCTCCCGTGCTTTCTTCTCCTTTGTAACCCTTGATACCCTGTACGGTAACGCTACCAAATCATTGGTTGACCCCTAGGGATAAAACCGTCCACCACCGACAAATCGTCGGTATTAATTGTAGCATTTTTGTTAGCGCACTATCTTTTTTTTTTTTTTTTTTTTTTTTTTTTTTTTTTTTTTTATCGACTTTTTTTTTGTTTTGTTAGCGGTTCGGTGTGCTCAGATAAGAAAACTTTTCATCAAAGGGACGAAAAAATCTCAGATACTTCAACTACTTTCTTTTCCTTATCCAAAAAATCCTTATCAACAATAGCCCTTTGCTAGCCGTTTTGCTCTGATAACTAAAGTTTAGAGGTTTTTTACATGTACCCCAGTTGGCTCAATACTTTATCGTTTCATATTGTATAATAGTACCCTAGCACGCTTCCTTTTTTACTTTTTTTTTTTTTTTTTTCCTCTTCCTAATTTTTCAACAAGTTGAATATCTTATTTGAATGGGTTCTTGCTTGTATTTAGTTTATTTATTGTTCTAGTTCTTACTTCTTGTATCTATTTAATTGTGTTTAGGGCAGCTTCCGTTCCTTTTCTTGTTTGGTTTGTTATCGTTATCTTAGGTTTGATCAATCCTGCTTATTTATTTGTCTAACTAATTTTGTACATTATGAGTGAAATTCAACAACGTTTACCTCCTCCTCCTCCTCCCCATCATGCTCCCCACGGATCCACTGCGGTGCCCAGCCACTCTGCTGCTGCCCCGGCTGCTGCTGCAGTGAGTGCTCCTTCTGGTACTCCATCTGCTAGTCCTCCGGCCCCTGCTTCGGTATCTACTGCAGCACCTACCCAGGTTCCTACCCAGGTTCCTACCCAGGTTCCAACTCCGGCTGCCGAAACTGCACCCGCTGCTGCTGTACCTTCTGCTGCCAGCAATCCGGCTCCAACTCCAGCTTCAGCTTCTAGTCACAGCCAGTCTCCAGCTCCAGCTGCCGTATCTTTACCTCCAATAAAGCATTCTGTTTCAGACAACACCAATCTGACTTCAACTACTCTTGAAAATAAAGAAATAAAGCCGGAAATGGCTGATTCAAATCCAACTCATCCAAACGCTAAAACAACCACCCATGTTAATAATGGAACAACAACAACCAAAACTAATATAACCAGTCCAGTTTGTCGCAATTGCAAGACTCAAAATACCCCTTTATGGAGACGTGACGAAACTGGTCAAGTTTTATGTAATGCTTGTGGGTTATTTTTCAAGTTACATGGTCGTCCAAGACCAATTAGCCTCAAAACTGATACTATCAAATCAAGAAATAGAATCAAACAACCAAATCCTTCTAAAAATTCCGGCTCAAATACTCCAGAATTTAAAGTCAAAGATTCTAAATCAAATACTTCCTCTAGTGGTAAGAAATCTCCTAAATCTTCTAAAAAGAAATCTTCCAATACCTCAACTCCAAACACTACAGTTGATGGCCATAATCCTAACTTGACCCCTTTATTGCCTGCTGCTTATAACGTCAAAGTTGCCGATAAAGCAACCTACTCAAATCATTTGGGTCCGTTACATTCTAATCATTTACCAAATCATTTACATCATCAGGTCCAACCTTTACATTATCCTTCTTCTACTCCTACCCAATTTGCTCCTGGTTTACAAAGAATAACCTCACCCCTTTTATTATCAACTACTTCTTCATTATCAAATGCAAGATCTTCTTCCAACTTGTCGGATAAGAAAAATAATGCAACCTCAACTACTGATGCTAGTGCTGCTCAAGCTGCTGGTGCTTTAGAAACAATGTCAAATGAATTAGGTCCTAGTGCTACTTTCAAACCAACCAATAGCAAAAATGATTCTAATAGTACTAATGGTATTTCATTAATGAATAATTCTTCCACTACTATCAAAAAGGAGCCAACGTCGTCAATGATTTTTTCCACTCCTTCCACTGCTTTACAAGCAAACTCTTCAAACCACCCACCACCTCCTAAATTACCGGCTTTAGGGTCAGGTAATAACAGTGCCCATTCCATTAACTCACCTTCTTTTGGCCCTCAATTCCATTTAAATCGTGATACTAGATCAACTTCTCCTCCCGCAATAAATCATAATTTGAGTAACTCAAATTCCCCAAGCCAACACAAAACTTCATTACCCCCAATTCATCAAGCTGTCACAAATGTTAATCCAAATAACCAATTACCACATTTTCAAAACAGTTTCAGTAACTTATCAAATAATGGAGCCCTGTCTATACCGTTTGACTCAAATAGTAACCCTCAACAATCCTATTCAAATGAGTCGAACCAAAATAATGAGGATAAAAATTCTACTTTCAACAATAGCTCAAATATGAACAGTAGCAATTCATCTAGTGGTAATAATAATAATAACAATAACAATAACAATCATGAAGTGACTCTCTTGAAAACTAGAATATCTGAATTGGAGTTGGTTAATGATTTATATCGTACCAGAATTATGGAGTTAGAAGCAATGGAGCAAGCAGCTAGATTAAGAGAGCAAAGCATGAGAAAAAGATTGGATGAAGTTATCAAATTACAAGAATCAGATTCAAAAGTTATTTACGAACAACAACAACAATTACAACAATTAAACCAACAAGATCAACAATCAACATCTCAATCTTCGAATTCTCAAAAAAGAGAACACATTGACGATGGATCAATTTCAAATAAAAAATTAAAGACTGATTCATAGATTAATGAAGTTATGATACTGTTTATAATCACTTTGTAATTAATAACTGAATGTATATTATTTATTTAAGTTAAAAATATCATTACCATAAATTAAATTATTTATTATTATTAGAAACTAATTAGATAGAAACTTTTTTCTTAATTCAAAAAATCATATAAATACTACCTAAGTACGAACATCAGGTTCTTCCTTGCCTAAGAATTCTTTAAATTTAAGTAAATCCAAAACGAATTTTACTTCACTGGATAAGTATTTATCAACTGGTAAATGATAGGTTGATTCATCTTTAGAGTGTTTTTCCAAATATAATCTTACAGTTGCACCTGAAGAACCAGTACCTGATAATCTGACAATAAATCTTAATCCATTTTCGAATTTGATGAATAAACCTTGTTTAGAGGAAACTGAACCATCTAAATCGGTATAAGAGAAATTTTCACCTTGTTTTATGATGAAACCCTGGGCTAATTCATCACCGGGTTTTTTACTATCAACAATTGATTGTAATAAATCAATAATTTTATTAGCACCTTCACTTGAAACATTTTCATAATCGTATCTGGTGAAAAAAGTTCTACCATATTTAGCCCAGAATTTATTTTGAACAGTGGCAATTGATGTTTTATCATTAGGGAATTTTTGATTATAATCAGCTAAAACATTTAACCAAGCAACGATGGCCCAAACACCATCTTTTTCACGAATATGGTTGGAACCAGTACCGAAACTTTCTTCACCACAAATTGATAATTTTTTATCATCAAAAAGAGAACAGAAAAATTTCCAACCAGTTGGAACTTCATAAACATTTAAATTTTTATCTTTAGCAACCAAATCCAAAGCACCAGAAGTAGGCATTGATCTTGCTAAACCGTAGATACCTTGTTTAGCAAAATAAGGAATTGAGTCAGCATACTCAGCAATGATAGCAACAGAATCACCAGGAGAAACAAAAGTACCAGCACCGTAAATCATATTACGGTCACCATCACCATCACTTGCAGCACCAAAAGCGATATTTTCACTATCAACACGATCGACCAAAGTTTTGGCATAAGTTAAGTTTGGGTCTGGGTGTAATCCACCAAAATCTGGTTTAGGAACATAATTTTGGATTGAGTCTTTTGATAAACCCAATTCTTCAACAAATATTTTTTCACCGTAAGGACCAGTGACCCCGTTTAATGCATCAAATAAGATTTTGAAACCTTGTTCATTAGTAGCTTTTGAAATGAAAGATTTAATTAATGGGAAATCAAAGATGGATTTTAATAAATCAACATAATCTTTAGTTGAATCAATTATTTCAATATCTAAATTGCCAACTTTAAAGTTACCGATTTTAGATAAGTCAACTTTATCGAATTTAATCAATTTATAAGAATCGAGTTTTTTACTAACTTCAAAAATCTTGTTAGTGACGGATTCAGGAGCAGGCCCCCCATTACCCAAGTTATATTTGATACCCAAATCATTTTGAGGACCACCTGGGTTATGAGAAGCAGTTAAAATGATCCCACCGGTAGCATTTTTGATTCTGATGACATGAGAAGTGGCTGGAGTGGATAAGATCCCGTTTTCCCCAATGATTAACTTGGAAACTTGATTAGCAGCAGCAATTTCAATGATCAATTGAATCACGTGGTCATTATAGTAACGACCATCACCACCAATTACCAAAGTACTATCTTTGGAACCTTCGGGAATAGCATCTAAAATAGATTGTATGAAATTTTCAGTGTAATGATCTTGTTGAAAAACACTAACCTTCTTACGTAAACCTGAAGTACCAGGTTTCTGATCTTGAAATGGGGTAGTTGCAATTGATTGAACTGACATCTTCGAGTTGAATAAATTAAAGAGAAAGAAGAAGAAGAAAAGGATTTGAAAGGGATGGGGAGATCATGGGATCTTTTAATTTGTTTTGCTTTCTCCGAAAGACACGGAACTATTTTGGGCTTTTGTTAGGGAAATCTTTTTTTTTCAGACTTTTTTTTTATTTTTTTTTTGTTTTGTTAGGCAAATTTTTCACCTTCATTTTATACCTAATTGACTACTGAAGTACATACTTGGGCCACATAGAGACGTAGGTAGTCGAGAAGTGGACGTGGTTAGTTGAAAGGTGAACCCATATGTAGATGGGTAGGTGGATTGGGATAGGTTGTGGGTTCAACAGTATACGAAATGACAGGGAAGAGAAGAAATGGCACAAAGAACGGAAAATTTCACTACATGTTTTTAATAATTACAATTCAATCATAGATTTCTAATTAAGATTAAGAGCTTTTGATAACCTCGTTAATGGCGTTGGCTAAATAGTCGACGTTATTTTCATTAACACCACTGATGGAGAATCTACCGTCTTCAGTAGCGTAGATAGAGTAATCATTTCTTAATTTGATAACTTGATCTTTTGATAAACCAGTGTAGATAAACATACCTCTTTGTTTGGTTAAATGATCCCAGTTATAGTTTGATTTATCTAATTTTTGATATAATTGATCTCTAACTTTGTTTAATCTTCCAACAACTTGGTCTAAATCATTTAACCAAGAGTTGTATAAATTTTCATTTGAGAAAATAGTTTCGACGATTTTGGAACCGTGAATTGGAGGATTTGAATAGATTGGTCTGATTAATTTTTTCAATTGAGATTCAATTGCCACTGATTGTTCTGAAGATTCGGTGACAATTGAGATTGAACCAATTCTTTCTCCGTATAATCCCATATTCTTAGCAAAAGATTGACACAAAGCGTATGATTTCAATTCATCATTAACAACCAATTGATTCAATTTACGAATCAATTCGATATCTTTATATGGATTACCCAGAGCAAATCCTTGATAAGCCATATCAACTAATGGGAACAAGTTTTTCTTGGTAATGATTTGTAAAACTTCATCCCATTCTTCATTGGATAAATCCATCCCGGTTGGATTATGGCAACAAGCGTGCAATAAAACAATAGAGCCGTTTGGAGTTGACTCAATTGATTTTTTCAAATTTTCATAATCTAAAGAATTGTTTTCCACATCATAATAATTATAGAATTCTGGCTGTAATCCAGCATCGGTGAAAACAGCAACGTGATTTGCCCAAGTTGGTTTGGGGACTTTTATGGTTTTAGAATCATAAAAACGATTTAAAAACTCAGCAATAACCCTCAAGGACCCAGTACCAGAAATGGTTTGTGCAGTAACAATACGATCTTCTTTAATCAACTTAGCACCATTAGCATCTTTATTGGAGTTATTGAATATGAAATCCCTAACAATACTTTGATAATTCTTATTACCAATTATCCCAGTATATTCTTTTTCGCTTTCTTTTTCTAATAAAATGCCTTCAGCCTTCTTAACTGATGGGAAAATAATTGGCTTACCGTTATTATCTCTATAAGCACCAACCCCTAAATTGATCTTTTGGCTATTGGAATCTTTTACATAAGCTTCGGAAATCCCCAAAATCTTATCTGGAGGAGCAGTTGGAATTTGATTCCAATTCTTAAGATATCCCAATGTAGAAAACGATCTAAGTCCTCTTACGTTTATGTTTCTAGAAAGCATCCTTACCTACTGAAAACTTATACTATGTAAGACTGAAAAGTATCTGGCTTGATATATACGTCAATATATATATATATTTACAATTAAACCATTTCCCGTTAGCGGACAAACCTATTGTGGAGCACCTAATCGTTTCCCCTCCTTTTGGCACCGAAAATTTTCACTGGTTTAACTCAAAGTGGAGTATATTTGAGTCACAATGTCGTGCGCGCCGGTGTCGTACGATACCGCGACATTCTGCCTGCGCTTTACTCCGAGGAAGAAGTCGGGATCTCGGGGGTACGGAAGCACATGAATCCGTATTAAGCCGTCGTGTTACTACTTGCTTACTACTTACTTCCTTATACTACTTACTTCCTTATACTACTGACTTCCATATACTATTTACTAATATCACTAAGCAGTAGACCAATTAGACTAATTATTATGCTGTCACTTTGCGGTATTCTGGTTTAGGTTTGTCCTCTTAGTAGTTATCACTTAAGCACAGTCACTTTAGCACTATACTGCCATTCAGTATGCCCTGAGCACGGTAATTAATACTTTGATTTACGGTAATTCTTTGATTTACGGTAATTGTTTGATTTACTGTAGGATTTGTCAATTACAAGTAATAAATTACAATAGATAATAGTAAACATATATGTACATTAATATAAATCGTCAGTATGCTAAATGCAAGAGATTAAAAGTCATAAACTTATTAAAAGTTATTAAAATAAAAGATTAAAGAAAATTTTAAAATTAAACATGTTCGTTTTCTGGTTTGCTTTCAGCAGCGTAACCAGTGGTGGTAGCCATTTGTTCGGTTGATGGAGGAACCCAAGAAGATGATTTCCAAGGAAGAACACCTTGAGCATATAATTCATCAACTTCTTCCAAAGTCAAGCCTTTAGTTTCATTAACGTAGAAGAAAACGTAGAAAAGGGAGAAAAGTAAACAACCAGCAAAGACAAACCCGTAGTAGAAATGAATTCTAGCGGTGATTAAAGGAGTAAAGAAAGAAATAAGGAAACCCCACATCCAGTTACAAGCAGAACCAACAGCCATAGCTTTTGATCTAATTCTTAATGGGTAAGATTCAGAAACAATGGTATAAACACCACCAGCCCAAGTTGAGGCAAAGAAGAAAATGTAAAGACAAGTAATGAAAATCATAGCGTTACCAGTTGGAACATAAGTTGGACCATCATAACCATCTTTATATAAATGGACGGAACCCAAGACAGAATAAATGATGAAACAAATAAACATACAAGAAGAACCAGTTAATAAACATAATCTTCTACCAAATCTTTCAATAGCCCAAATACCAACGAAAGTAGATGCAAAATTAACAATACCTAAAATGATTGAAGTTTGGAAAGAATCTTTCAAACCAACAGCTTTAAAAATAGTAGTACCATAGTAAAAGAAATAATTATCACCGGTTAATTGTTGTAAAGATTGTAAAAACATACCCATAACAACTCTTCTTAAAATTTTTGGTTTACCAGTGACTAATTCGGTCCAAGAAGCACTACCAGCCAATCTTTCTCTTTCGATACCAGCTTGAATTAATTGAATTTCGGTATAAACTGCAGGATCTTCAACACTAACTTTATTTGAAGTACCAATTGATTTTTTAGCATCTTCAATTCTATTTTTTTCAACAAGATAACGAGGAGATTCTGGCATTGAAATCATACCAACAACCATCATAATGGCCCAAGCAAAACATAAACCTAATGGGATTCTCCATTGTCTGGAGTCATCGTAAGTTTTAGTACCATAAGTAGTACAGTAACCTAAAAAGATACCCAAAGTAATACATAATTGGAAACAACAAACTAAAGTACCTCTAATTTTTTTAGGAGCAGATTCACTAATGAATAAAGGAGATAAAACTGAAACAATACCAACAGCTAAACCAGTAATTAATCTACCAATAAAATATTGGTACCAAGCATGTTGACTTGAAATTTGAATAATAATACCAACAATATAAACAATCATGGAAAACATAAGACCAATTCTTCTACCATAAACATCAGCAACTTTTGATAAGAAAATACCACCAACGGCACAACCAACATTGAAAATAGAAACAATTAACCCGGTTCTAATGGTTGATAAACTATGAGTACCATCAGCATGATGAGTACCAAATCTTTTAACAAAATCTCCCATATTAACAAACCCAGAAATAGTACCGGTATCGAAACCAAAAACGAAACCACCAAAGGCAACTAAGAAACAAAACATGGAAACAAGTACATAATCACTGGCTTTCTTCTCTGGTAAAACCGGTAATTCATCTCTGATTTGTTGTTCATCAGGGATCTTGGATTGTTCAACGTCTTCTTTTGAAAGAATTGAAGAGTCATTGACTGGTGTTTGAGCACCAGAATGTAATTCGTCAGACATATTGTAAGTTAAGTAAGTAATGTAATAATGTAGAAGCAAATAAAAAAAATTCTAAAATTACTACAAGAATTCATCTCATATTTATACTACAGCCTAACTAATAGCCAGTTTTTCCAGTACAATTAATCCTGACATATTAAATTAACTGGAAAAACTTAATTAACCCGGCATTTTCTCTGGGCTGACCAAATAGAGTCGGCTGTTAAAAAATTCTGCACTAAAAAGAAAAAAAATATTCTGCACCTCAAAAAAAATAAAAATAAAAGAAAAAAAATAAAAAATTGAACCAAAAAACAGAAATCCTCACCAAAAAAAAAAAAAACTTCTCCGAATACAGAAAAAAGGCGTCCGGAAAAAAGAAAGCCTGCAGCACCAACAATAGAAAAAGCAAGTGGTCAAGAGTAATTTACCCGTACACCGCGCCTTTTGCCTCGTCCGACACTAACAAAACAGAAAAAAATAGTGAAAAAAAAGAAAGTTGACTCCACCAGTTTCTCCGAAAAACCTCCATAAATGCCCCACGCGCCTGCACACAGACTGCAGATCCATCTCCCCATGAATCTGGTGACTAGCTGCACGACTTCCACCCCATCCCAATGATTTAGATTCCAACCGTCGCTTCCTTACGCCTGCAGTATCACGGGTGGTCTGGGTGGATCCAATGATGTTGATGGTGGGCCGAGTGGTGCTGGTGTTGGCCGACCAATACGCTCACGGCTACGGCTTACCAAAAACCGGGTATGTTACACAATACACGAGGGACCAAGAACATCCGCACCATTTCTCCGTGGGGTGAATTCGTATTATACAAAGTGCCCCGGAGAAATAGCCAACAGCTTAGTATGCCGTTGCCTCGGAACAATCGGTCTTGTATCACGAATTGTAGTAGTAGATTACATGTTACGCTCTGGTATCCATAGTGTTCTGCTACCAGGTATACTAATTCGATATGCTGAGTATACTAACCCGATATACTAGTATATTAGAAGTATGCGAAGTACCTTTCGAGCTAGCCGATGTTCCATTCGATGTATCAATGTACCATTCGATGTAGCCAGATAGTCTACTTGAGCTTTGGCAGGAGATAATCCGTACGATTTTCCGTGGTCCCATATGTACCTTATGGTATGATTACAAAATCAACATTACGCAGTTGAACTTAAAGAAAAAATTGTCCAATTAAAGTTTGGGGTGAATTTCACCATTTCATCATACCACGTCTAGTGATTGTTGGTTTGTATTCACAGGTACGCCTTGTATCTCCCATTATACTCCATTAAATATCTCTACCCCATGGAGTGATTGTCAAGTCTAGATTATTTTATTAATATACAAAAATTATTCCGATTACTACCCTTATGTAATTCTTTCTTTTGATTTTTTGCAGGAGTCGCTTCTCCTTGCCAATCATACAACCAATAAGCAACTTTTTTCGCTTGATAGTATTCTTGCTCTTTGAACCCAAGTCCTAGCATTATCTTATCTAATTCTTTCTTATCAAAATACCTAGAGTTGTTAATACAGGGTAATGGTAATACTAGGAACAAACCACTTATCTCATTGGCTTTGGGAGTTTTCAAAAATTTTGTAATTCTTTTCAACATGTCTCCTCTGGAAATCGCCGATGGGACAAAATTTAATACTAATGAACAACTAATCATATTAAACTTCTCGTTTTCATCTTTTGGTAGTGGTCTTTGCATAAAATCTTGTTTTTCAATTAATTGTCCATTTTGTGAATTCAAATCAATTCTCTTCACTTCTTCAAATACCTTACTAGTACTTATCATATTATTGGCACTCAAACTTCCAATCTCTAATGCATTAATCTTCCTATTCATTTTCTTCATTTCTTCAATTTTACCCTGGTATTTTGCTCCCTTCATCCACTCGATTAGCTTCTTCAGCGAGTCTCCTCCTCGCTGGGTGTCTTGTCCTTGCGTAGATGCAATTTGGTATGCCGCTAACCCTCCTCTTGTATCAACCTCTTTATCTATTTCTCCTAGTTTCTTGATCAATTCTTCTTTTCTCATCTTATTCTCAATTCGAATCATCTCAACATTCTTCTTTCTATTGACCAGTAATTCCTCATATCCTTGCTTATAATGTTTGTTCCCACCAATTACCCTCTTATAATTATCTATACTAAGCTCCTCCTCAATTACCTTACTCTCATTAAGCCGACTCAAGATCATTTGCTTGTTCTTATGTAAGACATGGTACCGGCGTATCAATTGTCGTGCTTGTTGTGGCTTGAAACTCTTGGGTAGCTTTTTCTTATCGGTGGTTATTGAATGCGGTTTCCTCAATAATCCGCTTCTTTTCTTCCCTGCCATATTCAATCTCTACCCAGTTAATCAAGGTTGTCTCTAAATGATATCTAATGAAAGTAAAAAAAAAAAAAACCTTTTGAAAAAAAAAAAAAGGTCCTGCACCTAAGCGACCTCTGCTCGATTTTTTTTCCTCTATTTGAGATGACTTGATCTTTCAGATACAACCTTTTCAGATTGTAAGTAAGAATGGCTTTGAAAGATAAACCTGTTAAAAAGACCGCTGCTAAGGGCAATTCTGGTGCCAAAGGTAAGCCTGTTAAAGGCAAAGGTAAACCTGCCAAAGGTAAAACTTTGAAAAAAGGACCAAATGGTAAGGTTGTTAAAAAATCGAAAAAACCCCAAACACTTAAACAACAACAAAAATTAGAATCTAAAGTGGTAAAAGCTGGTAATTTGAATTGGAAACCAGTGGAAATCCCTGATAATTTAGATGATTATGAAGGTTTCTACGGTTTAGAAGAAATTGACGGGGTTGATGTTAAAATAGTTGATGGGAAAGCTGAATTCATAGTTCAAGATAAAAGAAATTTGAAAACTGAAGCACAATTAGAAGAATTAGAAAAAGCCGATGGTGTTTGGGAAGACAAGGAAAATAAAGAAGGTAATGACAAAGAAGATGAAAAGGAACTGGAAGACGAAGATGAAGAGGAAGAATTTACTGGATTTGACGATATCGCCGAACCAAAAGCACAAGATAACCAAAAAGAAGCACAAGATAACCAAAAAGAGGAGGCCTCAAACAAGCAAGACAAAGATGAAGAGCTCTTACAAAATGCTTTCAAGCAACTTGATTTACCTTTACCTGATGACGATGATATTGACTTACCTGCTTGGACTGATCAAGAAAAAGGATTGGAGTTAAGTGCTTATACTTTAAATGGGTTATCATCTTTAAAGTTTAATCAACCAACACCTATTCAAAAAAGAACCATCCCTCTTGCTTTACAAGGTAAGGATGTCATAGGTAAAGCAACCACTGGTTCAGGTAAAACTTTGGCTTATGGTATACCAATTTTAGAAAAACATATTTCCAAAATTAATCACATCAAAAATAATTTGAAAAATAAAAAAATAAACTCTCCTTCAGGTATCATTTTCGCTCCAACTAGAGAATTGGCTCATCAAGTTGTTGATCATTTAAACAAAATTGCACAATATTCTCCCTTATCTCAACATGGTATTGTGACCATCACTGGTGGGTTGTCTATCCAAAAACAAGAGAGATTATTAAGCCATGGCCCAGGTATCATCGTTGCCACCCCAGGTAGATTCTTGGAATTATGTCAACAAGATGAAGAATTAGCCAAAAGATTGGCCTGCACCGATATACTCGTTCTAGATGAAGCTGATAGACTTTTACAAGATGGTCATTTCGAAGAGTTTGAAAAAATTTTGGAACTTTTCCATAAACATAGACCTCGTAATGATTCAAAAATTGATTGGAAATGGCAAACCCTCGTTTTCTCAGCTACTTTTTCAACTGATTTATTTGGTAAATTAGATAAAGGTTATAAAAAAGGTCAAAAAAGTCAAATTTCTGGTTCATTGATTGATAATGAAGGTATTTTGAACTTATTAACCGAAAAATTGAAATTTAAAGATGCAAAGCCGTCATTAATTGATGCTAATCCAAAAGAAATTGTTTCTGGTCAAATCACTGAGGCTTTGGTTGAGTGTGGTCCTACTGAAAGAGATTTATATTTATATTATTTCTTGTTAATGTATTCTGGATCTACTTTAGTTTTTGCGAATTCAATTGACTCGGTTAAAAGATTGGTTCCATTATTAAATAATTTAAAGATTCCAGCATTTTCAATTCATTCTTCTATGATTCAAAAACAAAGATTGAGAGCATTAGAAAGGTTTAAGGAAGCAAGTGAAAAAAATTCAACTGCAGTACTTATAGCATCCGATGTTGCTGCCAGAGGTTTAGATATTTCAAATATTGATCATGTGGCCCATTATCATTTACCTAGATCAGCAGATGTTTATATTCATAGATCAGGTAGAACTGCAAGAGCTGGTAAAGAGGGGGTTTCAGTGATGTTCTGTTCTCCACAGGAGGCATCAGGACCTTTTAAAAAGTTGAGAAAAATGGTTGCAAGCTCTTCAGAAAATAATGCCAGATTAAATGTTCATAATGACGTTAAATTATTACCAATTGAAATGGACATCATTTCCCAGATCAAACCAAGAGTCAAACTTGCAGCAAAATTATCTGATGCAAATCTCTCCAATACTGCAACTCGTAAAGAAGATAGTTGGGTCAAGCAAGCTGCCGATGATTTGGGGCTTGAAGATTTGTCTGATATAGAAAATTTTGAAGATGATATTATTAAAAAACAAAGAAAAAGAAAAGAAGGTAAGACCATTACTAAAGAAGAAGCAAAACAATTAAAATTTCAATTAAACGAACTATTAAACACTCAATTAAGAAAAAATCATAGGAGGTCATACTTGACTAGTGGATTGGAAAATCTCGCTCATCAAATGGTTAGTGGTAAGACCCATCAACAAATTTTGGGGCATAAAGAATCTAAAGCTTTGGATGAATTAAGAAAGAAACCTCAATCAAAGGCCAAAATTAATAAGAAAAAGAATAAAGAAGCCCTTGGTAAGATTTCCAAGCCAGTTAAGAAGTAAACTTTGCATTTATAGATTATTTTGTACAATATTTAACTAGTTATCAATTACACATAAAATATTAATAGTTTTAGATTTTTTTTAAAAAGTTTTATATATGTTTATAAAGGCTTTGATAAAAAAACGAAGGTAAAAAAATGTAGGTGAAAAAAAAAAAAATCATTAGTTATTGAAATTAAGCATGCTTGTCCTTGCGATAAAATATAAAAGTGTATAAAGGGAGTACTGTACTACAAGCAAGCATGTTAAATCTTGAAAAGAGAAAGGAAAAACGGAATCTTTTATTTTTGGTTTTAGAAATTACTAGGGGAAATTGGTTATGCTTTAAATTGTTTAAATGAAATCATCATCGTCATCATCATAATATTCATCTTCATCAGATTCATCAACTAATTGTTCAAAGTTAACTTTATATCTTAACATGGCACCAACACCACCAAAACCTTGAACGAATTGGGCACCTTCAGAAGATCTATCAGTAACAAATTCTAAATTGGCACCGAAACTTTTATAATTTTCAGCTAACCATTCTAAGAAACTTTCTTCTTTAACAATATCCATTTCAATACCAGTTGCTTTATCTAATAAGTAAGATTTATCAGGTAATTCTGGATTAGCATGAGCAATAACTTCATTACCTTCAGAATCTTTTAAAGTGTAACGGACAGTATTTAAATTTTCATAAACGATGACGATTTCACAAGCACCTAAATCTAAAGCTTTTAAAGTATCTTCAATACCATAACAAAATTTACCAGTATCTTGAGAAATTTCATCAAAGTAATCATTTAATAATTTCTTTTCTTGAACAAATTTGACATTAGCTAAAGTTTCAGCAGATAATTCAATTGCTTGATTAAAACCATTTTCACCACCATAAGAAACATCAACTAACTTCATAACTTTAGCTTGTAATCTACCATCGAATAAATCAGATTTCGATAATTCAGTTTTAAAATCAGCCGAACCAGCTAAAATTAAACCTTTAACACTAACTTTGTTATCTTCAATGAAATATTGAACTGCAACTTCAGCAACTTTTCTAACATAATTATGTCTTTTTTCTTCTCTTAAACGAGAGAAACGAACCGCAGATTGACCACCTCTACCATGCTTTTTAGGTAAATCAACTGAAAATTTATGTAAAACTTGTCTATCATTACCACAAACTGAACCAAATAATGCACCATTACCATCCATAACAATAAAACCAAATTTATCATCATCTTGTAATAATTCAGCTAAAGCTTCAACATGAAATTTATTATCACATAAATATAATGAGGTATTGATTGGTCTAAATGGTTCAAAATCAATATTTAATTTCTTTTCTTTACCTTCATCGGTTATAACATCACCACAATAAACAACTAACCCATTTTTTGGAACATGATTATATAATTTCAATTTTTGTTGAGTTGATGTAATAGCGGATAAAACTGATAATCTATTAACACGAGACTTAATATTGGAAGCAGTACCATATTCTTCAGTCAACATCTTTTGAGTTAATGAAATTTGACCCTTTGGTGGAATAACTAATGAAATCATTGAAGTACCATTACCTCTGGCCATTTCTAAAGATTTGATCAATTTCTTGATCTTCCACATTTCAATGGACTTTTCAGCAGCTCCGTCTTGACTTGACATTTTCTCCTTAATTTCTTATCTTTTAGATTATAGACTTAGCGATTTGTTTCAGAGAAAAAGAAACTCGGTGTCTTCAACAACTTCTCTAATGGTCAATTAAAAAAAAATTTTTTTTTGTTAGTTGACTCTAATCGCATCACACTAAATTTTTCAGTAGTTTGTGCCAAAGAAGAAAAAAAAAATTTTATTTTTAAAAAATGGGGTATGGGTGTTTTGAAGATTTTTATGGAATCGGGTCTTTTCTGCTTCTTGGTTCTGGCACTACTTTGATGATGTACGGGTCTCTGGCTATTTCAGGAGAATTCGGTAGAAAACGATGATGAAAAGACACAGGTTTTAATAACAAGTTTGAAGAGAATACAACCGGGAAATGGCGCAACAAGTAGAACCAGGACATGCTCCAGCATACGTGGAGAGTGATGCAAACGTCGACCGCGACCATGTTAACGAGGAGTATGAAGATTCCGACTCGGAAGTATCATCTGATGAATCAATAAAAGATGTCAATAAAGAGAAATCCAGAAAGCCAGGAAACAGTGCTTTCAGACAACAGAGATTGAAAGCGTATAATCCAGTATTGACTGCGAAAACAGTTATTCCGATATTGATTGGTATTGCTATAATTTTTGTACCATTAGGAGCAGCTATGTGGTATGCATCCCATCAAACACAGGATTTTTCAATTGATTATTCCCAGTGTGAAAATTTAGCTTCCAAAAATTATTGGAGTGAAATTCCAGACAATTATACCGAATTTAATTTCAAAAATGATGAAGAACCAAAACATAAACCTCAGTGGAAGTTAGCTACTGATGATTCACAACCATTTGAAGATGAGAGGAAAGTTTGTAGGATTCAATTTGAAGTTCCAACTAGAATGAAAGCACCAATTTATTTCTTCTATAGATTGAAGAATTTCCATGCAAATCATCGTAGATTTGTCAAATCTTTTAGTGAAGATCAAATTGAAGGTAAAGCTGCTTCTGAAAGTGTTATCAAGGATACTGTTGGTCAAAATTGTGAACCATTATCGGTCAATTCTGATGGTAAAAAGTATTATCCTTGTGGATTGATTGCAAACAGTTTATTCAATGATACTTTTGGTACTTCTTTCAATGCAGTCAATGGTACTAATTCAAAATATGAATTAACCGAAGAAGGTATTGCTTGGGCTTCTGATAAAAATAGATTTAAGAAAACTCAATATAGTTATAAAGATATTGTCCCACCTCCAAATTGGTATAAACAATATCCAAAAGGTTATAATTCTACTAATGTACCAGATATTTCAAAATGGTATCAATTTCAAAATTGGATGCATACTTCCGGTTTACCAACTTTTAATAAATTGGCTTTGAGAAATGATGACGATGCTTTAGAAGAAGGTATTTATGAAATCTCAATTGGCTTACACTTCCCAGTTTTACCTTATAATGGTCACAAATATATCTACGTTAGTCAAAGATCAGTCATTGGTGGTAAAAATATCTTTTTGGGTGTTAGTTGGATGGTTGGTGGGGCCGTTTGCTTCTTATTAGCCATCTCCTTACTTATAATCAACTTCATTCATCCTAGAAAAACCGGTGATGTTAATTTACTAAGCTGGAATAGAGAACGATTTGCTAAAGATGAAAAAGATGAAAGTACCGCAATTGCAACCGGTTCCTTACCAAATGCTGAAAAAAATTCTTTTTAATCTTTGGATTAGTCCAACTTATTCTTTCATGTTTCCATAGCCTTCTATTCATTCACTTCGTCTTATTATTACATTTCTATAGTCTTTATGCTTACGTTTTTATCTACTTTTTTTTTGTAATCGAAAAGTCTCCGGAGGTATCCGGATTTTATCCTTCGGTGCGACGGTACGTCCGAATGAGGGTCTTCCGGAGCTGGTGAGATAATTTCCGGAAGCACAATCCCCTTTTAATCTACCAATAGAGACCAGTTTACGTTTAAAAAGATCTCTATTGGCAATTGATCTTGCAATTATATCCCTTAGTAAACATGTCAGTGCCAACTGAACTCAACCAAATTCAGGTTAATAAAAATCCCCTTGCTGAGGTAAATTTCGAATGGGATAAACCGGATTCTACTTTCAAATTTGCAACTGTCAAGTATAATGAATCGGATTTGAAACAGGGATTTGTTTTAGTCAAAGTCTTGTACTTGTCTAATGATCCTGCTCAAAAAGGATGGATGCAAAAAGGAGTGGATCCTCGTAGAACGTATATTTCTCCAGTGTTAGAAGGAGACCCAGTTCGTTCACTTGGAATTGGTGAAGTTGTCGAATCGAATTCGCATAAGTTTGCTAAAGGTGATATCGTATCGTGTTCATGCAGCTGGTCTGATTATGCAATTGTGGATCAACAATCTATCTTCACTAAAATCGATACTTCTTCTGGTCTCCCCGTCCCAGTTTATTTAAGTAGTCTTGGATTGACTGGGTTAACTGCATACTTTGGTTTAACCGAAGTTGGTCAATTCAAAGAAGGTCAAACCTTGGTGGTTTCTGCTGCTAGTGGTGCCACCGGCTCCATGGTGGTTCAAATTGCTAAGCATCTCTTAAAAGCTGGTAAGGTGATTGGTATCACTGGTTCACCAGAAAAAGCCAATTACGTTAAGTCTTTGGGTGCTGATCTCGCCGTTGATTACCACGACGAAACCTGGAAGCAGCAACTCGGTGAATACCTCGGCGACGATTTTGCTGATGTTTATTTCGATAACGTCGGTGGTGAAATCCTAAGTTTTATGTTGAAAAACGTAAAATCTTTCGGGACCGTTGTTTCCTGCGGATCCATTTCTGGCTATATCGATCGAACCAAAGGCTTGGTGGACAATTGGACCCAGATCACAGTCAACAGCTTGACCGTGAAAGGCTTTGTGGTAATCAATTACCGAAATCAATTCCCACAAGCAGTCCATGCCATTGTCGAAGGGATCAAACTGGGTAAAATTAAGGTCACCGAAGGCTACACCATAGAAGATCTTTCCAACGACCCCGACACCCTTTTGAAAGTGCCACGGGTCTGGAACAAGCTCTTCACCAATGAAAAACCAAACGGTAAGTTGATCACCAAGGTATAATCTACGTCAGGATTTCGGAGTTGATCTTAACTCCCCTAAAGCCCGCCGTATTTTTTGCCCGCAGCTCAACGGTTTTTATTTCTTTTTCTTCTTTTTTCTTCTTTGACGTGCCCAAATCTCCGTTTATTTTATCTCTCTCACTCTTTAGTTATGAACGCAATATGTATGAAAAGTTATTCTGGGTATAGAGCAATGCCCTTTGTATTGAGATTCATGGGATTTTTTCTCTTGCTTATTAATGTATGTGACATTGACCCCCCGTTTCAAAACTTCTATTTATACTTGACTTTGTATAAATACTGGATGAGATTCGTGTAGAAATTATTTTTTATTTTATTTCTTGTATACCTAATCAATTAAATATCCCAGCATGTCATTCCCATCCGAAATTAAGCAACTTGTTCTTAACCAAAGTGTTTCAAAAGAAGTTAATGTTAAGTTAGGAGAACCAAACTCTACTTTCAAATTAGAAACTGTTAAAATTGATCAACTGTCAATTAAGGATGGATTTATCTTGGTCAAAGTCTTGTACTTATCTAATGATCCAACTCAAAGAGTTTGGATTCAAAAAGGTCTTGATGCTTCAAGAATGTACGTTCCACCAGTTAAAGAAGGTGAACCAATGCGTTCATTAGCAGTTGGTAAAGTAATTGAATCAAAATCAGATAAATTCTCTAAAGGCGATTTAGTTTCTGGTGCTTTACATTGGTCCGATTACGCCATTGTTCATGAACAAGCTATCTGGAATAAGGTTGATACTTCTTCTGGTCTTCCAATTCCAACTTTCATGAGTAGTCTTGGTATGACTGGGTTAACTGCATACTTTGGTTTAACCGAAGTTGGTCAATTTAAAGAAGGTCAAACCATAATTGTTTCCGCTGCTAGTGGTGCCACTGGTTCCATGGTTGTTCAAATTGCCAAACATCTTTTGAAAGCCGGTAAGGTCATTGGTATTACCGGTTCAAAAGAAAAGGGTAAATACGTTGAATCTTTAGGTGCTGATTTCACCGTTGATTATCATGATGAAGACTGGAAACAACAATTAAGTGATTACATTGGTAACGATTACGTTGATGCCTACTATGATAACGTTGGTGGTGACATGTTGAGTTTTGTCTTGAAGAAAATCAAAAGTTTCGGTGTCGTTATTGCTTGTGGTTCCATCGCTGGTTATAACGATTCTTCTAAAAACGCAGTCACTTCTTGGTCCGAAATTATCGTTAACAGATTACGTGTTCAAGGTTTCATTGTTAGTGATTTCAAAGATAAATTCCCTCAAGCCATTGGTGCCATTGTCCAAGGGGTCAAATCTGGCTCAATCAAGGCTACTGAAGGTTATAACGTTAATGACCTTTCTGACGGCTTACAATTAGAAAAAATTCCTGAAATTTGGTACCAATTATTTGCTTCTAATAAACCAAACGGTAAATTACTTACTAAACTCGCTGATGAATAAGCATTTCTTGTATAAATATATAACATTAATTTAATAACTTAATAAGTAAAATAGTAATGTAAAACTTGTGCATATTTCAATCTAATTTTTCGGTATTGCCATTGTTGTTTGTAACCTTAATTTTTGGGTGTGTCGGACATAATTCTGGTTATCTCCAGCAAAGACAAAACCTGAAATACTTTACTCCACATTAACTTTTCCTACTTCTTTACTTTTATTCTTTAACCATGTCAAAGATAACTAGCTCTAGTGGATTTGTTCTTCACAAAGCACCAACCAAAGATCTCAACTTCAATCTTGAAGCTGAAGATGCTACGTTTAAATTAGTGGAAAGACCAATTCATGAATTGAAAAAGGGAGAATTACTCGTTAAAACATTATATTTGTCCAACGATCCAACCCAAAGAGTCTGGATTCAGAAAGGTATCAAAAGAGAGAATTTGTATGTCGAGCCAGTGAGGGAAGGTGATCAAATGAGATCTTCAGCATTGGGTGTTGTGGTAGACTCTAAATCCCCCAAATTCAAAAAGGGAGATATAATCAATGCAACTCTCAAATGGTTCGATTATTGTGTTATTCCAGATTACTTGGCTACTCATAAAATCGAGGATACCAGTATCCCCTTGACCATGTATTTGGATGTATTGGGGGTCACTGGACTAACTGCTTATTTTGGTTTATTCAAAGTTGTCAATTTGAAAGCAACCGATACTATTTTGGTTTCTGCCGCTAGTGGTGCCACTGGTTCCATGGTTGTTCAAATGGCGAAGAAAGTCATTGGTTGTAAAAAAGTCATTGGGATCTCCGGTGGAGATGACAAATGTAAGTTTGTTGAATCTTTGGGTGCTGATAAATGTCTCAACTATAAAGATGCAAATTTCACTAAAAACTTGGCCACTGTTTTGGGTAAAGACAAGTTTGATTACTTTTTCGATGGTGTTGGTGGAAGAATCTTGGATTTGGGTTTGGGCTGTCTCAAAAACTTTGGTACCTGTATCGCTTGTGGAGCAATTTCTGGTTATAATGATTTGGAAAAATCAAAAATATCCAATTGGTCTCACATCATTGTTAAACGATTGAATGTTAAAGGTTTCATTGTTCTTGATTATGAAAAACAATTCCAAAGGGCAATTACAGATATCTTACAGTGGTATAAAGAAGGTAAAATCCAAATCAACCAGTCAACCGTCACCGTAGTCGACTTATCCAAGACCAAAGATCAATTTACAAAGGTTCCTCAGAGCTGGGGGATGCTTTTCACCAGTGATAAAGGTCCTGGTAAATTGTTGACCAAGGTAGCTGAGCCAAAGCTCTAGATTCTTATGTGGTATTTGGAAAAGAAAAAAAAAGACAAATAAACAGCTCTAGATTCTTATGTAGTATATAGCAATTTGACTCTTATATTAGCATACTTCACTGTAAGGTTATTGTGTTCCCAGCTGTTATATCTTTAATTGTGCTTCGATATTAACAAAAAAAAAAAAAAAAATTAAGCGAGAAATGCAAAAACACAAACAAATAGAAGGAAACATCAAAACAAACAATTACTTCTATGAAGTTAGCCCAATTCCAGTGAAGGAACTTAACGAGCTTGCTGAAGTGTATTCCACGAAGGCTCTTACAAGTCATGCTGAATAAGCTTTAATTTCAAAATGCAGCATAATCCCAAAACTTCTCTCCAACGACCAAGGTCTATTGGCGATGTTTCGTATACTCAAGATCATCATAACTATAGACCAAGATCAAATACTGCAGGGAACGTTCCCAATTCGAGGTCCAAGTCGCCTTCCAAGACTAACAAACTACTCAAGTATATGGAAATCAATGAGGGCCCCAGTTATGCGAATGATTTTGAATTGGAAGACAACGATGAATTAAATTTATCCTACTCTAAATTTTCAAATATATCCGGGATTTCATTTATTAAACCCCCCAAGATGAATATGGATATAAATTCGGCCTCTGGATCTGAGTATGGTACTAATTCAGGCTCGAATTCCGGCTCGAGAACGACTTCTAGTTCGGGTTCAAGTGCTGGATCTTCAGTTAATATAAAGCCTAAACCCAAGAATTCATCATTGAGTAGCTCACCCTTCATCAAGAAAATGAAGTCGAGAATTTCAGATTTAGAAGTTGAAGAAGAAATACCTTATATCCCTCATAGAAGATCTAAAAGTGAAAATAATGTAAGCCAAATAGAAAGACCTCCTATAAGACATCGTGGTAATAAATCAATGTCTTCCTCTTCTAATTTTAATGCTAATGAAAATATTTACCCAATTGGTGAACTATCCTTTAATGACGAAAATGAATCTCCTTTCATTGATAACCCGATCAATAGTCCTCAAGAAATTTTACAAGATGTTAAACATTATAAAGTTCGTAAAAATCCCGATTCTGATTTTACTCTTAACTCAAGTTATAATAATGATCAAACTCAAGGCACTCATAATGATAATGGCTTGAATATCACACCAAAGCCAAGTTCTGGTCCTTTGCGTCCATCTTCCAGTAATATTGGTAATACTCCGAAAAATAACGAAAGAAAACCTTTAGTAAACGTATCGCTAACTCCTGCTCAGAGGGTAGAGAAAATATCTGGATTAAGGATGAATAGCATCCTAGATAATTTTGAATTTTTAAATTTAGTTGGGAAAGGTGCTTTTGCTAATGTCTATAAAGGCATAAATCTAAAAACTAATCAAGTAGTTGCAATCAAGCAAATCGAATTGGAAAGAGATCAAGATTTTAAAGAATTAATGGGTGAGATTGATTTATTGAAAATTTTAAAGCATCCAAATATTGTTAAATATCATGGTTTTGTTAAAACCCCAACTTCTTTGAACGTTTTATTAGAATATTGTTCTGGTGGCTCCTTAAGACAATTGTACAAAAAAACAAATACTGGTATTCCTGAATCCGAAATTATTAAATATGTTGAACTGATCTTGCATGGTCTTAATTACTTACATGAACAAGGGGTTGTTCATAGAGATGTAAAAGCTGCAAATGTTTTGATAACAAAAGATGGTGATATAAAATTGGCGGATTTTGGAGTTGCTACAAAGGTCTCTTCTCAGCATCATACGGTTGTTGGGACACCCAACTGGATGGCTCCTGAAACTGTCTTGGGTGGTGATGGATTATGTACTGCTTCAGATATTTGGTCTCTTGGTGCTACCATTATTGAATTATTCACTACTAAACCTCCTTATCACGATTTAAATCCAATGGCCACCTTACATGCAATTGGTACTGATGATCATCCACCTCTTCCTAAACACTTATCTTACTTGGCTAAAGACTTCTTATTGGAATGTTTTCAAAAACAACCAAATCTTAGAACAAATGCCAAATTATTATTGAAACATAAATGGTTGAATCAAAATCAAAATTCCTCCAAAATTTCCCCTATATCCAAGAATAGATTATCGGCTGAAATCACCGAATTGAAAAAAGATTTAAAACCAATCAAAAGCTATTCTGAAACTAATGATGAAAATTGGGATGTTGATTTTGCTGATCTAAAAGTCTCTCAACTTAAACCACCAGCTTATTCCTTCCCGTCAGTCCATTCCCGAAATGTTTCTGAAACTCCTCAGACAAGAGAACCTGGCTTGTTGGAACCTCAAAAAGCTTCCAAGAAGGATATATTGAATAAATTTTCAGATAACAATGAAGATCTTGATTTCGAAAACGATAACAGTAAATTAGTTATTAATGGAGATCTTTTACCTAATGCTGAAGATCATTCTCAAGATAATATAGAAGAAGATGATCCTTTCTTAGAACTTGATATTGAAAACTTTGATACTAATGAAATCGAAATTCAAAATAAAATGGAATTTTTAATAAATAAGTTCTCTTCAAAGCTTGACAATTCTCACTCTGGTGATGACCAGGCGGCTACTTCATTGATTAAAATCACTGGAAGAATGCTTCATTTAGTTAAAAAGTATCCAATTCTGCACGATGTTGTTATAAGAGATCATGGAATTTTAACCCTACTTGAATTATTAGAAAATGCATCAGAATTGGTCAAACACCAGAAATTATGGTATCATTCAATATTTATCTTGAATTATATATTCGAAAATAATGTGGCTCAATTCGATAATTTTTGTCTTTTAGGTGGTATTCCTATAATAACCCAATTCAGAAACAACTCGTATGATATCCATGTTCGCTTACAAGTGGTAAAATTTATAAGATTATTTAAAAACTCTGAGAGAGCATTATCAATGTTTGTGTCTTCGGGTGGTCTTAGAGTATTATCTAAATTTGCAGAAGAAGACTTCGATTACACGCCCGACTTCCCATTGGTAGCAATTGATTGTATACATGATGTTTTATCCAGAGACCTTACAAGATTTAAATCGGACATCTGCCGTATGTTATCCAAATATGGTGTTATATTTTGGTTTGTTGTTCTCCTCAATAGGCTAACCAAATTCCATGAAACAGACGAAACTAAATTGAATCAAGCTCAAGTTGATAGTTATATCGATAAAATAATTGAAATCATTAAATCATTTAGTAATGCAGAAGCAAGAGTGAGAGTTAATATTTCAAGTACTGATCTTTACAAACTTTTAATTAAAGTATATTCCAAATTGAATTTCCAAGCACAATTATCAATTTTAAAATTTTTCCGTTCAATGTCATGTATCCCAAGCTTGTTGAAAACATTGTACAGTGCTGATATTTTAGAATTTCTCGTCATTAATTTAAAAGAATTTGAACCACCAAATAAGCACTATAAAGAAGTGGTCAATACAATCTGTCCTTGTCTATTCAATTGCTGTTACTTGAATCATGCGAGAGAAATTGAATTGGTAAAACTTGGGGCCGTCCCAATACTCAAGAGATTATCAAAAGTTGATCTTGAATTCAAGCAATTTGTCTTACCTATATTATGTGAGTTGGTCTACTGTGACGGACTGGTTAGAGAAGTCTTAGAAAAACACGATATACTTTCTGTATATTTCAATCTAGTCACGGACCCTTATTGGCAAGCAAATGCTTTAGATTCAATTTTACACTGGAATCAACAAAAACCTCAATCAATTAAACTTGACTCTCCGATAGCTTTGGACTGTCTTATTTCAGGATTTTTATTAACAAAAGTTTCCAACCTTGAAGCCACTTTGGAAATTTATTTAAAACTCCTCACCACTAACAAACTCCTTCGTAAGAATATGAATAAAGAAATTATCGTTAACAATATCCTTACTAAGTTGAGATCCTACCACAACAAACCAGTTGTTCAATTATCTTTGCTTAGAATCTTGAGTATATTCGTATCAACAGGCAGAAAGTTAGAGCACTTCACCAATTCTTCCATGCCAGAAACTATTAAGCATACGCTATCTACATTAATCTCTGGAGAAAGCTCAGTCTTGGTTGGAGAATTTGTGTCTGAGATTATATCTAAACTTTGAAATATTCCCCTTGCATCAATCCGATTGAAACTATTTTTATAGAGTATATACAATCCCTTCACGACCTATTTTAATTTAATGACAATTCAAATTGTTCGGTTTAGTTGTAGATGGCTGTAAAAAATCTAGAGTTCAGTCCCGAGGCTTTCGTTCCTCTATCTTTTTTTTTAAAGTGCGTAGATTTTCCTTGTGGAGAAAAACATCATTTCGCCAAATAAGCTTACTATACGCTTGATACACCATTGAATACATCACCGAAATGATTCCAATATCATACCCTGCTCCAAGGGTTTCGCAGTTGGATGCAACTATTTTAGATGGTGAATTAGTTTCGCTTTTATCCCAACAGCTTTCATCGGTTTTTCAGCTACAATCATCAAGATGGTGGAGCTATAATCAACATCCAGAGTTGTGGGACCTTCTACTAGATCTACTAGTGTTTAGGCTTACAGTATGGAAATCGGGCTCTTCGTATGGTCTTTCACTTCAAAATTTGAAACTCACTGATTTCAAGTCAGGTAATAAGATTGGATATTCTAAGAGATCTCTATTATTAGCCTTCATAATCGGGAAATATTTGTTTAAGAAAGCCGAATCGTATTTGTATTCTTTAGAAAGACCCCCACGGAGGGATTCCAAGGCAACAATCGATTCAATAAAGCAGTTTTTTTTCAGAAACAGACTCAATATTTTATCCAAAATTAACAATTCTATAAAATTATTGAACTTAGTGAACTTTACTTTGTTCTTGATAAGTGGAAGATTCCCTTCATTGTTACATAGAGTTCTAGGAATATCACTAACTCCAGTTGTCTCCGATTTATTGAAGTTCAATGGTGATAATGTTAATTTTGAATTTCAAAACAGACAGCTTGTTTGGAACGTCATGACTGAATTTTTAGTATTCATATTACCTTTATTGAGATTGAGGAAACTACAAAGAATGACCCAGAAACTATTATCTCCCTATAAGAAGGGTGCAAATAGCTTTGATCAATCTTCTGGTCTTACACCAGTAGTGACACCATTCTCGCACTTGCCTATCAGTCAGTGTGCTATTTGTCATTTGAACAACCAGAAGAGTGATCGTAAATCAGACTCTTTATGTCTTGTCACAAATCCCTACGTAACTAATTGTGGGCATATATTTTGCTACGTTTGTTTAGCAACCAAATTCAATGCAAAAGACAACGGCGATGAAAATTCAGAAAGGTGCCTTCGTTGTGGAATAAAGTTGCAATGGTTTGAAGAATATGGAACTAATGAAAATGATATAGATAATGACGCAATCATAGTTGATTACGAAGATGTGGTAGAAGAGGAGGATGATTCAGATGAAAATGACTTAAATGAGAAAGAAGGGACATCTGGAGATAATGAACGTGAAGATAGGGATTATAGTGATGGTCAGGAATATGACGAAGACGAGGATTTGGAAGAGGAAGACGAGGAAGACGATATGGATGAAGGATTGGATATGTGAGATTATTCTTACATTAAATACATTTTCATACTAATGCATTAACTCTTATTTATTTAATAAAGAAAAATTTATCTAATTTACATATAAGTCATCTGATTTAACCCAAGATTTTTAATAAAAGTTGAGCCCCCTTATTGTCAGTATCAGCTTGCAATGTTTTCTTGTTCTTTTTCAACTCTTTTTCAAGTTTTTTGAATTCAGGGGATTTACTAATTTGTAAAACTTCGAAAACGGCTACAATAACGAAAGAGCCTGAACCGCTAACCCAATCAGCTAACTTATTGTTTTCCATTATTTCATTTGCAATTTTAGAAGCAAATTCGACACCGACACCGGGAATATTATTCTTGTTAGTAACTTTAAGTTTTTTGGATTCGAAATCCCATTTGAATTGATCACCTTGAATCAATGATTTTAATGCTCTTGCAACGAAAGGAGTCTTATTGATGATATGGTAATCTTCCAAAACATCACCTTTGATACAAACATCAAAAATAGAATCCAATAATTGTTTTTTCATTTCGTTTATACTATCATCATCAGTAGGAGTTAAAATTAATTCGGTTATGAATTGAGAAGCAATGTTAACGGAAATAAGTTTGTCAAATCTATTATCAATGTCTTCAGTATTTGTAGTTGCTAATATACTTTTATAAATTAATGGTAATGCTTTGGATAATAATTCTTCTCTTTTTTGGTCTTTTGGTTTTTTAGAAGTTTTAGCATAGGCCAATTTTTCATATTTTTCTAAATCTTTTTTAACTTTTGGATTGAAATATTTCCCATCAAGTCCCTTCATTAAATATATTAAAGGTCTACGAGCAAATTTGTCACTGATTATGGAAGGAATTGATTCATCATCAAAAGCCTCAACATTCAAAGATTTATGTACTAAAACAGTATCATCGACGGTAATGTATAAGGTAATCAAAACCAAATTACCATGTTCATTTTTGACTAATTCTTTGATATGATTTTTTAAAGATCTGATAATAACTTTACGTTCTTTAGCAGTAGCGAGAGCTAATAAAGTACAAGCAACTTCAGAACCTTCTTGAGTATGAACCAATTCAGCAAATTGTTCATTTAATAATTCAATGAATTCTCTAATTTTTGGTTCATTAGCTTCGATATCATCAATTAAAATATCGGTATATTCTTTCATGGCTGCATGCAAAATTTGGAAACCAGTTGAACCTTTTTCAACTGAGGCACTGATAGTACCATATAAGTTAGTAGTGATTAATTGTTTCTTTTCAGCAGATTCTTTGGTTATATCAACAACAGATTTACCTTTACCAGAGTCTTTGAAGACGGCGTATTCTGCACCCCAAAATTCTCTAATCATTTGGTGTTTCTGTTCAGCACTAGAATATAAAACATATAAATCTTCAACAACATATGCACCTTCTTTATGTCTCATTAACTTACGTAATTTACCATGAAGTTCATCGACAATAAGAGCACGACTTTCTTTCGAACCATAATGCAATAATTTAACCAATAAGTATTTACCGTAAGAAGAAGTTGCCAATTGATAGAAATTACCCTTTAATTCTTTAGTTATTATCTCTCTTTTTTCTCTGGAAGAAAATTTGACCAAGGTTTGAACAACACGAGAAGCATCGTGTTTCATAACTAAGTCAAGGATAACATCTTTTGCTAATTCCCAGATTTCATTACTTAATTTGTCACGAACAACTTTTGGAGGAGCTGGTTTTTTAACTCTCAATTTTTCCCATAAGCTCTTGATTTGCTGAACTTCGTTACCTGACTTTCTCTTTAACTTACGATCAGCAAGTAACTTACGTTGTTCTGCGTGTTGTTCTGCTGATGATTTTTTATTTGGATCAACTTCTTTGCTAACAGTCTTTTCTTCGTCTTCGTCTCCGGAGCCTTCTTCGTCTTGATTACTCTTTTCTTCATCAAGGTCATCGAGTTCATCTTCTTCGGATTCCTCGTCTTTTCTGTCAACTTCCATATCATCTAATTCATCTTCTTCACTATCTAATTCATCTTGAGAGGAATCAGAAATATCACTTGAATCACTAGAGACTTCGCTTTCGCTTTCAACTGGAGCTTGCTTCTTACCGTTGGTCTTGACCTTCTTGGATGGGGCTGTTGCTGCCGGAGCACTACGCTTGGAGCTCTTAGCGGAAGGTGCCATTATATCTAAAGTTATCGTTTAGTTGATAAGAAGACTATTCACTTTTAGACTGAAAAATTAGAAAAAAAAAATTCAAAGCGAAGAGATGGGCTGCATCTCGGATTGGTCGTATCACGTGATGGGTGTACGGGTGTATATTTCCGGAAATTGAAAAAAAAAAATTACTCATACTTGAAGGAAAAGGCAGTTTGGGACTTAATTGCTTTCTCTGCTATTTGCTTCCCGGTGTTCAATTCTAGGAGTACCAATATGTTTCGTTTAGGCTCCCCATCTCAATTGCTCAGACAATCCAGTTTATTGAAGAGCGTCAGAATTCCAAGGGTTTCACCAGTTGGTATTCGTCAATACTCTAAATCCGAAAGCCTTGTTCAAGAGCTCCAGGACTTGAAACAGTTTACTAAATTTGTTGATTCTAATGAAAAAGTTTCAGTGATAGACTTCTACGCTACCTGGTGTGGTCCATGTAAGGCATTGGAACCAATCTTCAATGCGTTGGCCCAAAGAGTACCCGAAGTTCAATTTGGTAGAGTTGATGTTGATGAAGCGCAAGACATTGCACAAGAATACGGTATTTCTGCCATGCCAACATGTCTTTTCTTCAAAGGAGGTGAAAAAATCGATAAGATCATTGGGGCAAATCCTCCTAAATTAGTGCAATTGATTCAAACTCACGGTAACGTTGACATTGCTAACCGTTAAGTTGGCTTAAATAGATTTGCATCTACTATTTATATCTACCATCTATCGATGACGCATGTAAGGACTAAAAGCGTGTTCTATAGTCATACTTAATTAACCAGAGTATGCCCTAGTTATATATCTTTGTAGTAATAAGATAATTGCAGCTAGCTGATTGCTAAAAAGACAAGTGCGTGTCCCGCCCATTTTCTTCAGTGTGCGATTTGAAAATTTACAGTGAACCCGCTCGGGTGGCGATTTGATAGTTGATATAAAGAGATTCAATCACTTCTTTAAGGATAAGCTATCAATTGTTTGAGGATTCGAATCCGTATACTAATATAAAACAGTCATATAAGTTGTATTAAGATATGGTATGTTTTGCAGGAGCTCTGAATTCATCGACGAGTAGTAACTAACATTATCATTTAGGGTCAAGCACCATCAGGAATGCCAGGAGATGGCTTTAATAAAAAGAAAGATGATAAAAAGAAAGAAAAGCCAAAGTACGAACCACCAGTGGAATCCAAGTTTGGTAAGAAGAGAAGAAAGGGACCAGATACTGCAGTTAAATTACCAAGCGTTTATCCAAATACTAGATGTAAATTAAAGTTATTAAAATTAGAAAGAATCAAAGATCATTTATTATTAGAAGAAGAATTCGTATCTAATCAAGAAACTTTCCAACCAACTGAAGCAAAACAAGCGGAAGAACGTGAAAAAGTTGATGAATTAAGAGGATATCCAATGTCAATTGGTACTTTGGAAGAAATTATTGATGATGATCATGCAATTGTTTCAAGTACAGCAGGTAGTGAATATTATGTATCCATAATGTCATTTGTCGATAAAGGATTATTAGAGCCAAGTTGTTCGGTACTTTTACATCATAAATCAGTTGCCATAGTTGGGGTATTACAAGATGATGCCGATCCAATGGTTTCGGTCATGAAATTAGATAAATCACCAACTGAATCGTATGCAGATATTGGTGGGTTAGAAAGTCAAATTCAAGAAATAAAAGAAGCTGTTGAATTACCTTTAACTCATCCAGAATTATATGAAGAAATGGGGATTAAACCACCTAAAGGGGTTATATTATATGGTGCTCCAGGTACTGGTAAAACTTTATTGGCAAAAGCTGTTGCTAATCAAACAAGTGCAACTTTCTTAAGAATAGTTGGGTCAGAATTAATTCAAAAATATTTGGGTGATGGTCCAAGGTTATGTAGACAAATTTTCCAAATTGCTGCTGAACATGCTCCATCAATTGTTTTCATTGACGAAATTGATGCAATCGGTAGTAAAAGATATGAAAGTAGTTCTGGTGGTGAACGTGAAATTCAAAGAACTATGTTGGAATTATTAAATCAATTAGATGGTTTTGATGATCGTGGTGATATCAAAGTTATTATGGCCACCAATAAAATGGAATCTTTGGATCCTGCATTAATTAGACCTGGTAGAATTGATCGTAAAATTTTATTTGAAAATCCTGACTCAAATACTAAAAGAAAAATTTTAACTATTCATACATCGAAAATGAACTTGTCTTCTGATGTTAACTTAGAGGAATTGGTCACTTCAAAAGATGATTTATCAGGTGCAGACATTAAAGCCATGTGTACTGAAGCTGGTTTATTGGCATTAAGAGAAAGAAGAATGCAAGTTAAAGCGGATGATTTCAAAGCTGCCAAAGAAAGAGTATTGAAAAATAAAGTTGAAGAAAATCTTGAAGGGTTATATCTATAGATTAGTTTCGTTCATCTTTAATGCATGTATTTTTAGTTAAATCAATATAAATAAAAAATTTAAAACAAGTTTGTATGGTTTTTTGCAATTTTTGTAAAATGTTTGTGAGAATTTTGTAAAAAACATTCCCATTTTCTCTACATGTATTAGATTTACACTCTTATAGTTTGACTTATTGGTCCATTAAACTATTTACTAATGAATACATGCTAATAATCGATACATCTTCGACACATTATGCTAATAATTGATAAATTATGCTTTATAGTGCAGCGAGAACTCTGATCTACTGTGGAGGTCGTAAGCACTTTTTTGCATTTCCTTGAAACAGAGCTATTTCCTAAACAGCTTTCGTATTATCATAAACTCGGCAAGTGAAAGCTACTAATTATCAATTAGCTATTGCTAACGGTCACTTAATCGTTTCAACAGAAGCGAATATCATAACCGAGTAAGCACAAGAGTAACCCCTTCTTTCACTCAAACGTTTTTCCTCTCTCCATCTTCATTTAGGTCAGGAGCCTGAACTTTAGGTCCAGTTTTAATTCTCAATAAAGTAGTATTTTTGAAAATGACTTTTTCTCTACATAAAGGACATAAGCCAACTCCCTTTTTACCTCTTGTTTGGCCTCTTGCCGAAGAGCTTGAGATCGATTGCTGAATACAGTCCAAACAAAAGATATGCCCACAACTGGTCACCGTAGCATTATCAACTTGATCAAAGCAGATGGGACATTCCACATCGTTTAATCTCTTGACAACTTTGGGTAAGTTATTCGACTGAGGATTATTTAATAGATTCGTAGTAGCATTACGAAACTCTAGGATCTCAACCGCAGTATCGTCGTCATCTTCTTCATCGGAAGATATGTTTATGATATAGCCTTGGTTAGGCATAACCTCGTATCCTATGAATTAGGGTTTAAATCTGATCAAATCGATTATTCTCTTCTGATATCGTTCCTTAAAAGTTGAAAAATCACCGCCACCGGTACACGTCCCACCGGATCCCAGAAAAGCACGTGACAAGATATATTCCGAGGGGGTATTTTTAGCACGACGCAACTAATAACCATACCCTTTTAGGCAGGCACCAGGTTATAACCAAACAAGGCCAATACAAGATCCTAGACTGACTTGTTCCATGTATAGAATGCAGAATTGGTTATAACGAGGAGACGAGTTTTAGTAGAAGATGAAGATGGTGAAACTCGCTAAAATAGACAGGAGAAACAACCAGCCAGCCAAATGTTACACGAAAAAGTATCCCATTTCGAATTTCACTTTGAATTCTGGGAAAATGGTGGTGGATAACCTTGACGAGTTAGGTATACCCAATGGGTATAATGACCAGTTGAACGAATCATAGGGAAATGGTCACTTTAGTATATATACTTCTAGAAGCATATATAAGCCATTGGGAAGACAAAAGAATAAGCAAAACAAACCGGTCAATGGCCCGTATGTAAACGTCTAAAACCATAAAGGGTTCTAATTATTTACTTAGCTTGCCAACCGTGTAACTCTTTGTTACTGTAAAGGTAATTAGCCTAAGTAAACTAAAAGGGCTGAAACTAGTCATTAGCAGAATTTCTTAAAACAGGCTGGGTACCTTCTTATCACAGAACCATACTTGCATTCACACTCACTTCCAAGAATCTGGGACTAATTCATTCTATTTTCTTTATTTTCTTTTCACACTTCTTTTTTGTACGTTTCCACCAGCATACTATTTTCTACTGAAATTCTACTTGACACCTATATATCACCGACTCCAGTTCTTAATCTCTTGCAATTACTGCTTCTTTTCTATTTTCCCACCCCCGGTTTCTCGCAAACGGCCCGTGTTCAATTTTAATCCCCCTTGCCTTCCCCGAGGTTTCTTAAATTAATCACCTTTTTTTTCCCTACTTATTCAAACTGCTTACGTTACGTTTAAACTTTTCGTTTATTTCGAGCCTTTGGTTAACTTGTCGAAAAAGCTAAAGCTTCCACTCCACCATTGACTAATTGAAGCTTAGCAAAACATAAAAACGAAAGGACATAAAAGAGAAAAAATCAAAAATACTAACAAAAAAGCAATCCCGAAAAACCCAAAACCCAAATAAATAATCAAAAAATTAGACAGAAAAATTTAAAAGCCAGTCTGCCTGTTGTTTCTTTTCTGTTAGATTACTTGAATTGGACAAATTTGGTTCTTTAAGGAGGTTAGGATAGTACTTAAGTATTGGTAGAAGAGGCCACACAATAAAAATTGGTCTCGAAGAAAGGATTTAGTGAAGTCCAGTTGAACCGGTAATTGCAAAAGTTTAAAACAATTGCAAGATGAATTCAGATTTTAGTAACCCTCTAGCGGTTATTCTACCTTATAACTTCAATAATCTTCAAGATTATCCAACTGAGGTGTTGGCACTTCGATTTCAAGCTTGGAGATCGATTATTAAAGATTTGGTCAATTATTTAAAAGAATATGCCAACGTTCAGGAAGAAATTGTGAGGCAACAGTTGAGACTACAGCAAGCAGTTGGAATATCTTCTGGTAACTCAGGAGCGTCTAATTCAAATAATGCACCTAGTCATGGTAATCATCATTCTTCTAATCATAATTCTAGTCATAAAGATGATATAAATGCCATAAATAAGTTTTTTTTACCGATTGGTAATGGATCTATTCAAGATTTGCCAAATATTTTAACTAGATTTCATCAACAGAATGTAACTAATTCTTCTAAGACTTTAAAAGAAATTAATCAAATCATTATACCAAAATTAGATGAATTAAGAAAAGATTTACTAGTTAAAATTAAAGAAATTAAAAATTTACAAAATGATTTTAAAAATTCTTTAGGTAAAGAGATCAATGAAACCAAAAATTTATTGAACTCATATACAAATGCAATTGAATTATCAAATAAGTTGGAACATGGTACTTCTCCCTCTTCTTCCGCTAATGAACATGACATTTCGAAATTTGATCCTTATTTGGTTAAGTTGAAATTAGATCGTCAATTAAAACGTCAGTTACTGGAAGAAAACTATTTATATGAAGCTTATAATAATTTACAAAGCGCTGGTGGGAAATTGGAATCAATTATAGTTATTGAAATTCAAAATTACTTAAAAATGTTTTTAGAATTGATAAATAATGAACATTTAACAATTCCAAATTTCTTAGTTCCAAATTTGTCAAATGGATTTTTAACAAAAGAATCAAATTTCGAATGGGATTCTTTCATTTCTAAAAATTTACCTTCTCCGTCAATTTCTTTAAGTGCAGTTAGCCATAATAACTCAAATGTTAAAAATGGTACTTTTATTGATTTATCATTTGGTTCAAGAAAAATTTCTGATTTATCAATTCCTGAAATTGATTCTCCTTTAAATATTGCTTTGAGAGAAGGCTGGTTGGAAAGAAGATCGAAATTTCTTAAATCTTATTCAAGTGGTTATTACGTTTTAACCTGTAACTTCTTACATGAATTTAAAACTCCTGATCGTAAAAAAGATCAAATTCCTGCTTTGTCTTTACTGTTAGACCAATGTCATGTTAGTGAACATTCAAAAGATGATGGTAAATCAAATGGTCTTTATAAATTTGTTGTTTATACTAAGTCCCCTGGTGGTATTATTTCAAAAGGTCATAATTTGGTTTTCAGAACTGATACTTATAAACAAATGATTGACTGGTATAATGACATTAAAGCTTTAACTAATTTATCTACTCCTGCTGCAAGAGCAAGATATGTTTCAAAAAATTTTAAGAATGTTAAAAAAATTTCTAGAAACTCAAGTATAGTTTCAAGTAGTACTAATGCCAAATCCATTAAAAGTGGTACTACTATTAATTCTAGGATACCAAATAACGCTTTGACTCCAAAACAATATGGTAATCATTCCAATGTTTTAAATAGTGCAACCACAAATAACGGCTATAGGTCAAGGCCTGTTTCTCAAAGTTCATCAACGGCTGCAAATAATCGTTTATCTTCTACATTTTCTCAAAGAAATAACAATAATAGTCCACGATTAGCTAATATGATTAATAGTGATGGTACTATCATAACACCAGTTGAGACTTATAGTGAATATCAGCAGCAACAACAACAACAACAACATCAGCAACACCATCCACAACAGCAACGCACACAACAAGATACACCACAACAACACCATCAGCAACAACCAGCATTAGAACAAAGTAAGAGTATACCTCAAATGGGTGGTATAGCTGTTCAAATTCAACCAAATCAACCACAACAAGGCTATATCCCAACAGCACAGAGTTATCAATATTATATAAATCATAATAATGAGAATCAACAAACTCATCCTCAGCAATTTTATGATCCGGTTCAACAACAATTCTATACAATTAGTCCAAGTATTCAACCCCAACCACAATTTTTCCAAACATCACCAGCACAAGCACCTCAGAGACAATATATACCAGTCAATAATGGAGAACAAGCCAATAATCAAAATCAAGGATATACCATCAATACTGCTAATTATTTCCCACAACAGTACTTATCGGCTGAAAATATTCCAGGTCAATTACCATATCCGATCAACAGTCAAATACAACCATCAACATCAAATGTGCCTAGTAGACCATCACTGGTGAGTATTGAAAATCAACCTCAAAACAGAGATATTATTAATGGTAATAATCAAGTAGTTAATCAAGATGGAAATATATCCAAAAGTTCAATTAATCAAGGAGAGGTTGATACGTTAAACAGTAAAACTATTAATGAAGAAGTAAAATCAATTGATAAAACTAAATAATCACCAGGGTTGTGATTTCTGCAAGAAAAAAGAACCACAAAAGATCAAAGCAAAGTTTAATAGCTTTATTTCATTTCTTTACAAAAGTATTATCATTATATTTTCAATAAATTCAATCATATATCTACAAAAATGTAAAAACGAACTAAAGCTTATGTATATATTAAAGTTTTAAATCCTATTATACGTTAAAATGAAACCCCAATGAGAATTTGTTTAAACAACAACACCAGAGTTAGAAGCAATACGAGGCCATAAATCAGCACATTCTTTAGCGACTGGACCAGTAATAGCAGAACCTTTCATTTCACCCTTTGGATTAACAATGACACCGGCGTTATCTTCGAAGTATAAGTAGATACCATCCTTTCTTCTCCATGGTCTAGCTTGTCTAACAACAATGGCTGGCATAACTTTCTTTCTTAATTCTGGTTTACCCTTTTTAACGGTAGCCATAACCATATCACCGGCAGAAGCAGCAGGCAATCTGTTTAATCTAGCACCGAAACCTTTAACGGCTAAGATGTATAAGTTTCTAGCACCAGAGTTATCACAACAATTTAAAACGGCACCAGTTGGTAAACCTAACTATATAATCGGGTTAGTAAATATTCAAAATAACAAGTGATTAACTTCAACAAAAACGAAATGAATTATATAACCATTCAAAAATTTGATTCAATAGTCCATTACTTTTGACCAATTTTTCATTTGTCAAAATTTTTCATTCTCCATTACTTCATTAATCACATTATCATCATGGGGGGAAACGGTACATACAGACATACGGAATTTGTTACCGGAAGCACCTGAACCAGACATGTTTGCTTATTATTGATTAGAGTATATCGGTAAGAAGTAAGAAAAGGAAGAAATATTAATCTAACAGATTAATTTTTGGTGATAATTTTTCCCTCGCTATACCATCACAGGGCAGGACTAAAAGAAAATTTTTTTGGTTTCTCTTCGGTGCGAACCAGGGCGGATGCCCTAGCGAAGAAAACACGCGCACGTGATATACAAAAAAACTTTCAATTTTTCTTTTTCCAAATTCATCACACCCGTAAACCAGACTTGGTGTACAGACCAATGTAAAGGACGGAAACACGACGTACGCTGCATTCGGAGGAAAAACCTGCTGCGGAATACGGGAATCCCGCAATCCAAATCTTCGACACATTTCACTTGCAAAATTCACTTGCAGCGAGAAAAAGTCGAGCAGACGACTTAGGACAAAATAGGAACCCCGAACTGCCACTAGGGTCTAAAAAGGACCATGGAAAACATGCTGGGGGGGAGGGGCGAAACAGGGCCTTGAGGCAAGTCCAGAATCAGGGATCAGGAAAGACTCCCCTGGAAAGATCAAGACAATCAACATAAACAAAGAAAAAAGCGTTCGCTTGTACCTGAGACAAGGTGAGTTCTTTTAGTGGTAATACACTTGCTGCTTTGGGGGGAGAGCATTCTTTAGTGCGAGCCAAATAAGGCCGAGCCCGTGCTCCTTCCGGGTGGAGGACAATCTAATTTGCGCCTTTAGATCGACTAGCAACAAAGGCGCCAAACAACAACATTACAACGGAGGATATCGAGACGAGCAATATAGGTATAAATCATATGGTATTAAGATTATCGAAAGATATATAGTAAATGACAAGAATTAAAGTAGAAGACGTATAAATACATAAATCGTAATGACCCATCACAAGCACCGTAAGCAAAAAGAACGTACTAAAAAAGGATAGTTTTATAAAGTTTAAAAAGTAAGAAATGAAATGAAATGGAAAACGGAGAAATCAAAGAGCTTGTATTAATTAACCACTTTCAAAGAGCCTGGATTTCTTGCAATCATATCAGGTAATGAGCCATCACTTAAGCGTCTTCTACCTAATTCTTCTGGTCTATTAAAATTGAAATCATCATTATGATCAAAATTAGAAAATGGTTCATCATTATTCAGATGAGAACTGTAGGAATGGTTGAAATCACTCGAGTTTTGATTATGATGATTGATGTGATTATTGGAATTATTAGAATTATGATTTGAACTTGGTGTTCTACGGGCACCACCAGACGGAGCCATTGCCACTCCCATTGCCCCTAATGCGGCACTACCGTTACTTGGGTTGTTTGAATTATGATTGAATGGATGAGAGTTAATTTGATAATCGGATGAAAACTTTTCTGGCCCACTAAGAGTGAATTCATCATCATGACTATCATCAAGATTACCATCTTTATTTTTACGATGCCAAAGGAAAAAGAAAACTCCTCCAGCCAATAAACCAGCACCAGCGATTGAACCAATCACTGCACCAACTATACCCCCGGTACTAATTGATTTTTTAGAGCCAGAGTGTGAGTTGGTATTGCTGTTGGCGTTGGTATTAGAGTCACTTGATCCAGTGGCCGAAGCAGTCTTTGTAATTTCAATAACCGAAGCTTGACTCGACGAGCCACTTGGTCCAGAGGTGATAGTGGAAACGAGAGTAGTCATATCTTTGGATTTGGTAGATGTAGATGTAGATGAACTGGATGAACTGGATGTACTAGATGAACTGGATGAACTGGAGGAACTCGAGGAGCTGGATGAACTAGAAGAACTAGAGGAACTGGATGGACTCGAACTAGAAGAACTAGAACTCGAAGAACTCGAACTCGAACTCGAACTCGAACTAGAACTAGAACTAGAACTCGAGCTTGACTCATTATCAGCGTCCGAATTAACATAAATCAAAAAGTAGTTGTCCCCACCACAATTTTCATCCGGATAACCTTGACAAGGAGTGTCACACTTATCATCATCCACCTGGTCGCTTTTATCAGGATCAGAAGATCCACAGTAGCAGTATTTACCATCCGAAAGAGCAGCCAATCTTTTACCAGAACATTGGGACTCACAATGTGAAGAGGTTTGCCAGGTATATTCATCAGAATAATCCAAGGTCAGTTTGACATCCGAAGATTTGTAACAGCCCAATTTCAGAAAAGAATCTGCTGATGTTAGCGAAAGTAAGAAGAAAAGTAGATATAGAGTTTTCATCTTGATCGATAAGCTTGGTGTTAACGAGAGTCTTTCGATCAAGTAGCAAAGAATGATAAAGAAGTAGAATCAATAAGTTTTATAGAAACGAAACCAAAATGAAAATGGAAAAAAAAAAAAAAAGAAAAAAGAATGAAAGAAGAATGAAAGACAGAAGGAAAAGAACAAAGGACGAGGTTACCCAAAAACAAAAAAAAATAATAATAATAAAAGTAAAAAATATCTAAAATATATAAATATAAAAAAAAAAAAATCAGAAAAAAATTAAAAAAATAACAGAGAAACAACATAAAAAAAAAAAAAAAATAATAATGTATATATAATAACATGTAAAAATAAATATGACAAAAAATAAACATAAAAATAAAAATGACTGGAATTTCCACAAAACCAAAAACATAAACATAATATCCATATTTAACTTTTTGCGTAGAAAATAAATCCTAACGGAATCAACTCTAACATCGGCTCACCGATCGCTTTCAACACTTTTAACTACATCCCCTTCAGTAAGTTATCCACCAGAACACTTACTCAGTCACATCACCCTCTGCACCCACCGACCCTGAAACACCCACTAGCAACCTGGCTCGTGCTTGACGCTGGCATGCGGACTATAGCACGCGTACAGTGGATCGTGTTCAGGGTTGCTAATGGATTGTTTATAATTGTCTTGAATTGAAACTGGAGCGGGTCGTGGCGCACCCGCAAAACCGTCTGCTCGCCATTGCAAATAAAAACTGCGCTTGCGCGGGCGAGTGAAAAATTTGATCTACTTCTTCTTTATCGTTGAATGGATTGATCTCTGAATGTATTTGGTGAACCAGTTTGACCAGTGTACTTTGAATCTATTCATAGATTAGTGCGGCCTCTTTCGCTAACCACGATCATTCTTTTTCCTTAGATCGTTGTTTGATAGTAGTGGGGCATACATGTTTTGTAATAACCGAACGACTCGTACAGTTGAAATTACTGGGTCATCGCATATTGACTCTACGTGTATATATTCGTGATTCATTTGAGTTGCGTGTAATAGGAATGAATTCATCTGCACTTAGGGTAGAGAAACCCTATAAGCCGGATCCATGGGGGCGGAACCTGCAAGACCCTCCCACTCGTCTAAGAGTCTATTCGGGTTAACTTTAGCAAGGCAACCATCGTATGACAGAACTCACTTCTAGAATACTTGTATAGAATGTGTTTTAGTTGTGTACCAGGCTGCAAAAGCCTGGTGCATGGGTGTTATATGGTGCATGGGTGTGTTTTTTGCCGGTGGTGTGCGCTTACCGTATCGAAAAGGTACTAAAGGTATTTTTTTGATTTCAAATGGTTCCAACGAAGCACTTTATTAGATCGAATATGTCATTAGAATCACCTAAAAGTATCGAGTCGATACTAGAGCAGTATACTCACGAGCTTAAGCAGTTGGAAATACCAAGCGTGCTGACTTTTAGCGAAGTCCGGTCTCCATATATATCACAATTGAAATTAAATCGATTGAAAAATGACTTGCCTAACCTATTAATTAACTTGAATAATTTTAAAAATTTTAAGAATTACGATAGATTAAGGAATACTATAGTGAGCTTGTCAAATGAAATTGATGAAAAACTTTATATAACGAAGTATCACTTAAAAAAAGAACGGAAAACTCAATTGGTTGAGGTTAAAGAAGAACCCCAACAATTACAAGAACCACTACTTAATGAAGAAGAAGACTTGAATGAGTTACGTCAAAGACTTATTTCTGATAACTCATACTCCAATTATACCACTAATGATCAACAAAATGACTACCACGAATCTATACAAGATGATTTATATAAAGATTTAACTAGTTTAGCATCGTCATTGAAAAATTCTGCTCTTAGCTTATCGAATAAAATCATTGATGATACTAAAGTGTTGTCGAAAACATCAGATAACTTATACCAAAACGAAAGTTTGATGAAGGTTGTTGGTGTAAACTTGAATAATTATTTATTGAATAAATCTTCTGGTAAAATAAGCATTTGGTTTTTAATCAAAGTTATGATATCAATTTTCCTACTTTTCTTAATAATGATTTTATTAATTAAGATACTACCTAAAATGTGATATTTAAATTGTTAATTGTTAAATTTATTTATATATAAGGTTTGAAAAAATCAAAACCAAAAGAAAAAATAATCAAATTAAAACTAATGGCAAAGGGAAGAGAAGAAGAAAAAATCATCAAATATAAATCAGAAAAATGAATCAGAACAAAACTGTGAAAAGCAAATAATAATAATAATAATAGTAATAGTAATAATAATAATAGTAGTAATAATAATAATAATAATAATAATAATAATAATAATAAAATATAATAATAAAATAGTAATAATAATTAGATCAAGAAGTAGACCACCATAAACGAATAATAAAAAGCAAAAGTGAAAATTTTTAAAGAAAACATGTCAATGACCGAAAAAAAGAAAATAAATCAAACTTACTGTTCAACGTTATTAATTGCACCAATTGAATTATCATCAGAAGCTTCTTGTTGGAGTTGTTGAATTTGTTCATCACTCATAAATTCATTATCAGAAAATGAGCTTGAATCAAATCCGTTCATTTGATTTTGACCTTGATTTTGATTTTGAAATTGTCTTGGTAAATTACCACATCTATCTTTACCAAAATTGATTTTTAAAGTTTTATAATCATTAAAAGATTTGATACCATCAATTGCTTTAATTGCATTTGCAATATTAACAAAATTAATGAATGCACAATTTTTTTCTTCTAAATAATTAATTTGTTCAATATCACCAAATTTAGTAAAATCATCTCTTAATTTATTTGGATTATAATATTCAAAATCAATTATATTCCCAATATAAATATTTCTTGAAGCACCATTGGATACTGCCAATGATAATGCATTAGATAATGGACCACTGTGTTTTCCCCATCCAACTTTGATTCTTCTATTATGAATAGTTAATCCATGTAATTGACACATGGCGAAAAACTGTGCAGCAGCAATTGGATCAATAAAAGTTATAAAACAAACATGACGTTCTTTTAAAAATCTAATACTTTGTAATAAACCACCTCTAACAACATTACAAATTTCTTCAACAGAAGAATCTTGATGTAAATTACCCAAATAAACAGTTCTATTACCTAAATTATTAGCACCACCAGCTTGAGTAGCAATTTGGGCAGCTGCAGCAGATTGTTGGACTAAAGCACTTGAAATGAATTCACGATCTGCAGCAGTAACAATGTGTTCCATACCTGGAGCTAAACCTAAATATTGGGCTGCATTATGTTGTTGAGTTTTAGTAATAAATGCACATCTGTCTTTACCATAAAAACATTTTTTATCTAAATATTTTTCTTTTAAAGGTAAATTAGCAACACATCTTATTGCACTTAAAATTGATAAGAAATGAATAAAAGCAATACCTTTTTCTGGAATAATTTTAATACAATCAATAACTCCATAACATGATAAATCTTCTCTCAATTCTTCTTCAGTAATTAATTCTCCATTTGCTGGATTATTTAAATTACCTAAATAAACATTTCTAGTGGCACCATCTCTTTGAATAGCTTCCATAACAGCTGGCAAAATTGAAGTATTTTTACCCCAACCAATTCTAATATCATGACCTTTAATACTTAATTTTTTCAAGATACAATCAGAATGGAATAATAAAGCTGATTGTTGATCTATAAAAGAAATGAATGCACAATTTTTAGAAGGTAAAATTTTAACATTTTCTAAAATTCCACTTCTAACATAATCTAATAATTCATTTGGTTGTATATCTGAAGGTATATTACCCAAATAAACAGTACGAGAAGGAGCCACCGAGCCATTTTGACCACCAGATTGTTGAGGGGTTGGAGTACCATTAGCACCAAAAATGATATCATTATTTTGACCATTTGGAGTACCTGGAATTAAATTAACATTTGATAAATTACCACTTGGAATACCAGCACCACCATTAACTTGAGCAGCATTGGAACCTGGAGGATATTGACCTTGATAAGCACCATTAACTTGAGATAATCCATTAACATCATCTAAATTAAGCCCATGTTGATGAGGATTAACCATACCATTTTGAGATTCCAAAAAAGTAGATTCATCAGTTGGAGCACCAGAATAAAATTGATGACCGTTAGCATTAACACTAGGAGCATTCATATCAACACCGTTGAAATTAAACCCGGCTTCTGATTGATATTGAGGGTATTGTTGATCGTAAGAAGAAGGCCTTGAATCAATGGATGCAGTCATACCATCTGGATTAACCAATTGGTCATCAGACCCTTGCTGAGCATAAAACTGAGGTGGGTAATATGACTGGGCCATGTATTGTTGAGGAATACCTTGGAAAGGATCGTAGTAAGACATTTCGAAATAAAAAGATCAAGTAAAACTTTTTTTTTATAGAAACAAAAGAAACAAATGGAAAAGTTTAGAATGAGATTGAATCAGTGGAACCAATATAAAAAAAAACTGAAAAGAATACAAAGAAAGAACAAAAAATCAACGAAAAAAAGCTATAACTTCTTTGCCCAAATTATAAGAACTATAATATAAGAATGATTTGAAAAATATTTACTTGAAATGAAAAATGGAGTGTAAAAATGACTGATTTGGAATGAAAGGGAAACGACGTTATTGGAAAAAAGCCCCTTTTTCTTCTTTTTTTAATTTGTTAACCTTTATAAATGAGGATATGGATAAGATGAATATCTTGTAATATATATATAAAAAACAAGGTAATGGAAAAAGCAACCAAATAAATTAATAAAATTTGCAAATAACTTACCAAGACAAACAATCTTAACAATCTTTACTGTCTAAACTATGAAAAGCTTGTAAAGAATCAAGGCTAGTTGGTAGAAGAAGTAAAGAAACAAGTAAAAGTTAAAGAAAGGAAAAAAAAGAAAGAAAATGAACAAAAAAAAAAAAGTAGGAAAAATGAAACAAAAAAAGGGAAAGGAGACTAGAAAATTGTGATGAGGTTAAACCTATTGAATACAACAAGCTTTCAGTCTCTCTTAATGGATTTAAATCGGTTCTGCGTGGGAGAATATAATTATTTGTAAAGCAGAAGAAGAAGAAGATCTAACAGAAAAACTTCAAATTATTTCAGTTGGCGCTCTCAACTTTTTCTTTTCTGTTCTTTTTTAGCCAATTTTCATTTTTTTTTGTTTTGTTAGCGGTTTTTCTTTTTTTATTTGATCTCTGCGCTGCTCTTTTTTTGTTACTGAAAAATTTTTCATTTATTCTACTCTATTATAAGATGGGTGTATTGGGTATTGTACTACAGGAGTTACATGTAGTTGGAGGTGGAGGACTGTAGAACCCACTCACTGGAGGGTCACTGGGCAGAAGCGTACAGTGGGACAGTAGTCAGCACAGGGGGACAGTAGTCAGCACAATCAGACAGGATTAAGTCCAGTCAGTTTCAGTCAGTTCAATGATAGTAGCCAGTACATCGAGTTGGCCAGTAGTCAGTATGGCCAGTAGTCAGTATGGCCGGATATCAAAGTCTATTCAAGTCGGTGAATCCACAAAGTCAATTGAGAATTGCTGCACAATTAAACTGACAATTAAACTGCTCTGTCTTTCACTCAACCAGAAAGAACCCTTGTGCTGGAGTCTCTTCATGCTAACACTCTGTCTAATTCACTTGCTTTATTGTTTGCAGGCCAGAGTTTCTCCTACTTATTTCGGTTTGTTGTCATGTTTCTTCTCTATACCTTTAACCTTTAACAATAGATTGTATGCTCCCTGAAAATTTTTATACCCTATTGTTGATGCACGCTTTAACGCAACATTATCCGCAGACTAATTAGCAAAATACTTCAAAAAAGCTTCAATTTTAGTCTTCTTCTTCACTGTAGTCGGTGTCTGCCCCGGAGTCAAGGCTTTCCTTTTCTCCCTCGCGGTCAGTTGTAACCATGTCATGGTCTTCTTGTTTAACCTCAACTTCTTTACTCCTATCTTTCTCATCCGCTTGCTTTTGCTCTAATTGGGTCTCGTCTATTTCCTGTTCATCACTACTGTGGGATTCACTATCGTCAATGTCCATTTCATTGGCCAGATACTCAGTGTCCTCTTGAGTAGCGTTATCCTCTTTAACTGGCTCCTTTTTCCTTCTCTTGGGCCTATTCTCCTCCTTTTGCTTCCGTTTTCTGGTTGGTGGCTTATATGCTTCATCAATTTCATCGGGGATTTCTTCCTTCTTTATTACTCCGTGATTGAAATTTTTCCTATTCTGCTCAATGTAAGTTTGATTCAAATATTCTAATTCATTTTCATTTCTCCCTTCTAATTCCCATATCCTACTCTTCTTTGCATTCAATACCTGGTAGAACTTGTCCTGTAAATCTTCAACGATCTCCTCGTACTCTTGTCTAATTTCGTCAATCTCTTTGGTCTTGAGCATAACTAATTCATCTAAACTCTTCTCTTTTTTAGCCATTCTATCCACTATGGCCTTCAATTTATCGTTTTGACCCGAAATAGCTTCCATCCAATTGAATATCTCAAAGACATCCTGTTTGATTTCCTTCGGAAGCTTCTCTTCTTCATCGTCCACTTGCGCAAGTGGGATCTCCCCTAGCTTCACCGGTAGTTTGGCTCGAGTTTGGATTATTAGCACCATCTCTGAATCACTCACTTCCTCAACCTCGTGGTTCTTACTGTCGTATTCACTTTCCGTAATCAAATCGGCCACTATTTGTAAATCTTCAACTTCATGTTCGAATGAAAGTAGCTCATATACAATTCCTCGCCACTCTTCATCATTGTATTTTTTAGTCTGCTTCTTTCCTTTGAGTTCAATTATATTACTTTCCGTTAAACATACATAAAATACCCCTTCTTGACAAATTGCTGCAATCACTGTCTTATCTTTCTGTCTATTCACATTGAGAAAAGCACTTTTCTTCGTGATCACTTCTTTGCTGGCCTTTTCAATTATTGTAAGTGGTATGTGTCCAAAAGTACCGTCTTTAAAGTTTCTTGAAGTACTTGTCGGCTTTGGCGACATAATGTAATGAATGCCTCTTGTACTTCTGAAAAGAATCGTAGATATTGGCTGTAAATTGGTAGATCTTTTTTTTTTTGTTTGTTTGTTCGTCTCTCAAGTTTTACTACGTTCCACTGATCAAACTGATAATCTAATTAAACTATTTACAAGGTATAAAGGATTAAATAGTATACTAGTAGAATGGAGACCATCCACAGTAAATTAATGCTAATTGCTCTGGGCTTGTAGCTTCTTGTATTAGCTCTCTCACAACTGCTTCTACACTCAAGCCTTCCCCAATCAATTTATCTGCAACAGTTGAAACTGCAACCCCGGCCTCTGATGCATCGTCTTCTGGGGCAACCCGCCTATCTATAGTAGTCTCTTCTTGCAATTTCTTCTTTTTTATTGGTGAGATTGTCCAAGCATATAAGGGATCCCATCGTAAAACATCTAAAATAGCCAATATATGTTCTTTGTTGGATCTCAAGACTCTAAAGGTATGTTCACAAGATTTACTGAACCCTCCTCTAGTCTCGGTGACCCCGAACCCATCAACAATATCACGAGTTAATCTGAACGGTACTGTTTCAGGTATAGGTAATCTTTTCCCTTGATCAAATGCAACCCCTAGGTCGATATGCACTGGCTCACCAGTATTAGTATCAATTAAGATATTGTTGCAATGTCTATCTCCCAAGCCCAATATATAGCCAACCATAGAAGTTGTAGCAATTCCTCGGGTATATTTGGTACGGCAAGCTAACCACTTATCAGGGGTTAAGAAATTGTCAAAGAAGAAATACCTGAAAACAGGTTTAATTTTTTTGGTGATGCTTTCATATACTTTAAGTCTTTCCCCTTTTCCACCGTTCTGGCAGTTTTTCATCATGCTTCGTGCCTTATCCATCTTTAAAGAGTCTTTTGCATGATAAGGCTTAATGATTTCTATGAATGCTTCCGAATTAGCGACAAACTCAATTATACCCGCTTGTGGGCCTAAGGGAACAGCTTTATATGTACGAACCTTCAATTGCCGTTTTCTTGTTTCTTTATCCGTCGAAAATATCTCATTGACTTTTTCAAAAACTTGTTCCATGATGGAGTCTTGTCGAAGATCATCGGCACCAGATTTAAAAAGACATTTGTGCATGGTTCCATCTGAAAGTCTAAATTTTGCAATTTTTGGTAAGCTGAGACCCGACATTGCAATACTAAGAGTTGGTTCCATATAGCTCATTTTAACAACGTCTCGATAGCCGGTATGACTTATTGGCAAACTAATGGTTGGTGGAGGAATTGGAGGTAAGTTTTCCATCCAATACGACCCAATCGAAACTTTCTTCAAATTGATAGATCTTCCCTTTGAACCTTTATACTCGGCTAGGGAAATTGATTCATCGCATAATCTTTCTATAGGATTTAATATTTCACTGATGTATGTTTTAGAAGATCCATTGGCATAAAGATCTTGAAGCATTTTCTTAGCGACGTTTGTCTTGGCTTCCATAGCAGTGTTCGAATCTTTGACGGCAACGCCTTCATGCTTCTTCATGGAAAAAAGTTGATAAAGAGAATGGTATGGATGATCTCGGCATAGCTTAAGAATAAGTTTCCGAAGTAAACCTTGAAAGTTAATTGATTCATCCGATATTCTTGAGACAAGTTGTGTGCTCCATCCTATCAATTTATAAGTCGGAATATGATTAATATCACCTGCTAACAGATTTTGCAATTCGTCAGCATGAGAAAACTCCAAGAAAAACGATATGAATTTATCTAAATCTTCACCGGATTTATCATTGATGATAATGGATTTTAAATAAAACTGGACAGCTTTGTTCCTAAAGTTATCAGAATTATCATTAAGAGAATTGAGCTCAGCTCGATCAGAGTTTAGTTCACTTTTTAATTTTGTATAGTATTTTTGGATGGACACTTTGTCCTCTGTGGGAACCGGGACTGACCTGAAATGTGATTTGATTTCCTCTAGTTTGGAATGTTTTTCATTGACCCTTTTATTCATTTTGGAGATCATTTCTCTGGTTGTATGAGATTTGAATTGTTGTTCACAAAAGTGGGCTAGTAATTGGTAAACTAACAATTTCTGTTGGACGTTCTCCATCGATTCTATCTGGTCGGTGATTGAAAGTACATACTTGTCCATTATGTTAGAAGCCAGGTCTTGCCTTGAATCTGACATCCACAGAACTAATTTAGCTGCAATAAGTCTTTGGTCAATATTCATCATCGGAATAGGGAGGTTTATGGGTTTCTTGGATAAAAGATCCCTCAACATTGCAACTGGTGAAACTGATTTGCCTTGGTCCCAGAGAGTGCATGCCGATTGATAAGTACATACACTAGATAAGCTTTGAGAAAGATCTTCAGGTAGTTGAAGGTGAAATTTTTTAATTGCTTCATTGAATAGAATGGTGGAGCCTATCATCTTTTGCAGTGCCTTCGATTGTCTAGCTAGGGCACCGTAACGATAAAGTTCATAAGCAAGGCCGTTAACCAGCTCTGCAAATAATGAATTAACCACGTCAGTATCTTTCATCTCTGTTAATAACTGAAAGGTAACCCTTCTGGCTAATAAAATGTTCTCAGACACATCAAAATCAGCGTCGTCAAACCATGAAGTCTTATTATAGAACTGGGTTTGTAAATCCGAAATATTCGTTATTTGCAAGTCTGTTTCTATTATATTTCCTATTCCTGATAAAACAGCTGTAGTTTTGAACCATTCCAAGGTATTAGATCTCAAGTCCTTTGAACTGGCGGACTTCATAGGAATTTCATCTTTGGATAACAAAATTTCCAACTGGGAAGAATGAAATAAGTCTAGGGCTTGTTTAGGATAATCTTGGATTTGCTTTAAAGTTTTATATATGTGCTCATGCTCTCCTCTAGCAGTTTTGGGGATTGAGATATCCCATTTGTTCAATTTCCAAGCCCATTCATAATTTTGCTTGTTATTTGAATATCCGGAGCCCTTGCTAAGTAACCTCGAAGCTCCCAAAAAACCGTTATCTAGCATGGACAGTAACATGTTTTTCTCGTAAGGAGGACCTGACCGCAAACTCAAGCTTGCATCTAAAAGACCACTGTTATATTGAACCCTTTCTTGTGCATCTGCACTTCGTGATATCATTGATAACGTGTAGTCCAATGACGTTTTCTCTGGTAATCCATATATTAGGTCTTCATCGTCGATAGAGTTGTAGATTTCTGACAATATTTTCGAATCATGGCTCAAAATGTTTGGATCTTCAGATCTATTGCAAAATTCTTCAAAGAAAAGCAAAGCAGTTTTATACTGTTTGCTTTTCGCAGCCAACCGATAGAAGCTCTCCAAATCTATTTTTTGATACATTTTCTCGAATACTGGAATCTTAGATTTTGCACCCATTCTTACTAAAAGCACTACCTTCGAAAAAAGTGAAACCAACTCTTTGGTCTTATTTTGCAATTTAATATACTCGTTTATGACCCTTAAAATAATATCCGAGCCTGCATCTCCTGATAGACCAATGAAATAGCATATAAAATCAGGTAGTGCCTCTTTAGCAAAACCGTTAACTTGAAAGACGAAAGTTGAAAGTAATACTGCCATACTCGTATATTTTGATAATTCTTGTATTAAAGCCAAAAGAAAACGAGTTGTCCACAAGTCAAAATTGCACGTAGAAAACGTTGTCAGAAAATGACTTATCAAATTATCAAGAGTTTCCCCTGTAACGAATAGATCCTCATCATAAGTATTGAGGAGAATGCACGAATGAAATTCTATTGGTGCAATATAAGCGTTAAACTTTTCAAAGTACCTCGAAAGTTGAATGTATTTCTCATCAGATATTGATGATTCAAACCTATAGATCAACACGCCTAAAATACTTTCGGCACAAGCTGCCTCTTCTATAGTACCCTCATCAAGATATTTTAAAATTATCTCCAAAATAGTATTCATAGTTTCTATTCTATCCTTGAAGTTTATCTTCATGTCAGCACCATATTCTTCTAGGTCTATGATTGAATCAATATTTTTAAGAGCTTGGCTATTCAAATAAAAATCGGAGAGAAAGTTGGTTGCCCAAATACCAAAACTAGTTGAAGTGCCAACAATTTCTTTCAATTTTACACTCAAAAGAACTTTGACGATTAAAGTCTTGTCTATTTCCACTTCCATAAAACTACTGTTCTGATTAAAGGACGTGTATATCCTTGATAAAAACATCACCAAATCTTTTTGTTGAGTTTTTGATGGAAAATACAAATATAAGCTAGGATCACCAAGAATACACTCGAGGTCTGCGGTTGTAATTAAGCAGGACTGACCTTGGAGGATAAGCGACGCTTTAAGTAAAACTGAACGTAATCTAATAGAGCCATCCAATGATTTGGAATATTTCTCGATTGATATAACAAGAGCTTGAAAACTCGACTGCTTGTTGAATAGTTCAGATGTTAATTTGACAATCAACCAAATGGTGTTAGCAGTTCCATAGCCATTAAGCCCTTCGATTTTCACTGTATTTAAAATATCCACAGCGTGTGGGTGAAGAGAGGGATTGTCTAGGTATGGAATGGCAGCCAGAATTAATAGCTTTGTCAAAGCAAGATCTTTGCATCCTCGGGCACCAATAGAAATAACGAATTTGATAAGCTTGATATATTGCTCTTTCTGGTCAGTTACAATACTGTTGGATAGAAGAAGCTGCAATCTTCTAACAAGAAAGTAAACTATGCGGATCAGCCAAAAGTCTTGTTCATTTCCAAAAAATTTATGTGCCAAACTTTTGAGTAATTCCATACTAGACAGGTAACTGATGCTAACTAGTCCTTTGCTAGACTTTAACGTATTAGGAACGGAAATTCCTGTAAATTCTTTTCGTGTTATTGATATATGTTCATTGGATACGTCAGTATATTTAATAATTTCAAGTATAATAATGGGTAGTTTCCTTTTGATCTCTGTCTTATATCTATCTTGTAAATAGTCCGAGAGTTTCACGAATATATTTGTTTTTATACTGTCTCCCGTGAATGAAAGCGCAACAGCTAAAGATAGACAATCAGAAACGATGTCTTTTACTGAGACCCTCTTTATTCTTGCTAACTGAACCAAAAGTTCTGACTCGAATTGATTATTTTTTGACGAAAGAGCCAAAGCAGAGATCTCCTGATAATTATCTTTTAAAAATTTCCCTCCATCATTATAACCAAATAACGTAAACGGGAACTCCATGATATCTAATCCATATCCAATCCAAAACTTCAAGACTTCGAACCTAAACAGCTTGAACAAACTCTTCGGATTTTTCAAGCCAAGATGTGATCGGATAATGTCGATAGCAAATTTGGAGTATGGAGTAAAGAACTTGTACCTTGAATACTCGATAAGGTTATAAATTGCAGCAATGGTGAGCTGGGAAGAGTTTTGAGATACTTGGGAAAAGAATAATGAAAAAGTTCCTGCCAGCTCGATAGATTGTTGCGGTAAATCAAATCCCAGATATAGATCAGTATATAACTTGGTTTGATCGCTTGTTGAAAGGTTCTTCATATAATAACACAATGATGGCAAAAATTTAATCTTTGTATTATTGGGAAACTGTTTGAACGTGTCAACAAGCATAACTCTGGCTTCCGTATTTGGAATAACTGATTCTTCTTTGAAAGTTAGAAGACTAACTATGAGTTTTGTGAACTCTAATATAGAAGCCTCTGTGATGATTAAGTCTTTACTAGCACAATGAAATGCAAAACCACATAAATCATAGAAATCTTTTTTAAATCCCCCATCATAACTCAGTCTAACACTTGGAAGAAAACAATTTAATAATTTACATAAAATCATAACAGTTAATTCATTCCTTTCGATTTTATGATTAGACATTGGTCCTTCACCAAAAATACGTATTATCTTTGTAAGATTTTCCTCGTAAATTCCTTCGATTTGAAATTTACCATGCATGATAACATCTATTAGGCTGTTAAGGGCGAATAAAACATCCAGGGTATCCATCGACTTGAAATAATGAATCAAAGCAGTGAAAGTATCGTTTGGACTTGATTCTCTTAGTCTGTGATAAGCAATAATAAATTGAACCACATTGGAGGAGGTATGAATCTCACATAACGAATCAATATAGGTCAATGACACAGGCTTATGGGTTGAAATGAGAGTTTCGGGGCTTGCTGACAGAAACTCATCATCGAACACACTAGAAAGGGGTATGTTATTTGCTTTAGAGAAACCAGAAGCTTTTGGCAAGAAGGAAGATTTTAACTTATCAAACGGGAATACTTCTGCAATCCTGTTGGAAAAATTCTGGCTTAAATGTTGAAATTCGAATGAGTTAAAATCTTTGATTAATTCTGACAGTTCGTCCTCATCGATTTCATGATCTCTTATTATTTCTAACATAGTTGAACAACGATAATCAATAGCACTAAGAATATGAGAATACTTACGTTTTTCATATAAAAAGCTGCCTATTTTGAAAAGCAGCATCATCCATCTGAACACACTTATGGAATTGCTTTCGTAGGTTGTGAATAGATTAGCTGCGTCAAGGAGCTTTGTCAAAATTTTTTCAGAAACATCGTTTAAAGCATCCATAGATGAGACCTCAAAAGACTGATTTGTTAGTTGTGGAGAGTAATTAATCTTTAAATTAATAAAATTTTGTAGTTCGCTGTACTGATCAGAAAATTGGAAAGTTGCATTGAGGGCACTTTCATATCTTTCGAGATGGCTATTCTTAATCATCAAAGTAATGTCACACCCACATAGCCAAACAACGAAATCAGGAAAAAGAGAATATCTTGGTAAATTTATATTCACTGTTTTCAATGAATTATCAATTTCAAGAATGGAATCCCATTTGGCTAGAACCCAATCCTGTATTTTCTCTGGTAAGGTGTTTCTGTTTGTAGAATTTATTTCTTTGTAAACTTTGTCAATTGAAAACCAAAACCTAAAGCTTGAATCACAGATTTGATGAGGTCCGTTGATTTCTGCCAAGTCAATAATGTTATCCAATTGGCTCATGATTGACTCTTCTATAATTTTATTTGAGCAGACTTCGCCATAGTATAAAATAATTAAATAATATAAATCACAAGCAGTCGATCCCATCAGTTTGTGCTTGATCAAAGGTAAAGTTATTTTGAGTAGTTGATATAGTCTTCTTAGCTGGTAATGGGAATCGAGCTTTGTATTATTTAAGGCAAGATTATTTATCAAACAGAAAGACGAATGTAAACTCCAAAATGTGAGGTTACTATTATCGAAAGAACTCAAGATATTTTTGAAAATGATATCTTTGTCGAATTTTGCTAAGGTCTCAGGAGTATCGAGTTGGAATCCAAATGTTGAATTAAGAAGAGTTGATTCGTTGACATTGAGGACTGAACTCTCTCCATCGGAAGCTGGAGGGTTGCTTAAAATTTGTTCGGGTAGGGTCTCTTGCTCTTGGGTCTCTGGATTCAAACTTTCCACATCTTCTAAGAAAAACATCAAAATCTTCATTCCAATTTCTTGAATTTTCTCGTCTGCTTTGTGAATGATTAGAGAATTTAAAAATTCAAGGGAATTATTAGAGTCGTATAAAGAATCACCAATATGTCCTAGTTTTTGCCTTTTGCTTTTTTGAAAGCTTGTGAATTGATTCGGAGGTTGGCCTAATATATTAGTAGTGTTTACCCTTGAAGTATCTTTTAGTTCCATAATCGATAACTTTAAGGTGTAGTAGGACTGAATTAATTTGGCAATACCAAGATGCAAGAGCCAAGGTTTTGGATTAGAAGAAGTATCCGATATTAAAAAAAGGGACCTCAATTGAAACCAACTATTCTTTCCGGAATGTAGGGCCAAACCAATTTCGGTTTGATTTAAGTAAAATTCTGGCGAACTAAGCTTACTCAATAAATGTAGAATTAGTACACCAGTGTTATAAAGAATGACTTCACGGTCTTCTTCATTCAAGGCAGAGTCTGCATCTAAATTATCTTCTTCTTCGGGATCTGACCTCACAGATAGGTCATTTGAATCTATATCGTCTGACGGGACTACCGTGTTTTTTTTTGATTCGCCACCAATTTGATTTGGGAGCTTATGTAGACTGATATAATTCAGCACTGATTCTAAATTAAGAAAGATGAGAAATTGGGTCTGTAAAGAATCGAATTGACTTTGGTTAAATTGAATGAATACTTTAATAACTTGTTGGATTAACTGATTGATGAATCTGGCATCTTGATTTGATGAAACAATTAAGAGTTTATTGATAATTTTTAGCACGGTAATAAGAATATTTGTTTCCTTTTTATTATATATTTGAAAAGTTTTCTTGATCAAAGGTAGCAATTTGAAATAATTTTCGTTTTTCAATAAATGTAAGTTAGATACGTTACGAGTAGCTTCAGTTAAATATTGAATACATTGAAAGCATTTGAATAGAAACTTATCATTTTGACCGGATAAAATGTTATTCATTGAGGTGCTTAGACAAAGATTGGTTATCTTTATCAAGAAATTATAGATTCTAATCCAATTATCATAATGAAGGTGTTCTCTTACTAAATTTTCATCAAGGCAGATATTGATTATCGAGATAAAGTCAAACGCACAAGGGTCTAGAAAAGCTGATTCAAAATCGATGAAAAAGCAATCAATTGTGCTGTTTATAAGATTAAGATAGTTTTTATATTTCAATTTTATCGAGGTCGAATCGGGGTATTTTTGATCATGGAATCTATTTGCATCATTATTACATTTTTCAATCAAGCTTACTAGGAAATTGGACGATTTGAAAAGCCTCGTCTCGACTGGATTTGATTTATTATTTCTATAAAGGCCAGCTTCTATTTCAATTAGTTTATAAATGGAGGTTGTTATAAGATTGAATTGTTTTAAAGTTAGCTTGAGTTTTTGAGTAGGGAGATTTTCTAATAACGTCAACGCGTCATTTCTTTCCTTTGTCTTCGAGGATTGTAAAAAATTGACAATTTTATTGATGTCAAAGGTTGACATCCTTCGAAATTGAGCTATATCAATCAAAACTTGTGATCTTAACCTTGGATCATCAAATTCTACAGTACGGGAAAAATTTTCGTGTACCGCACTCTATTTTGATAACGTTAATCCAGCTCAAAGGGTTCTTGGAGCACAACAATTGGACTGAAAAGTCAGATTCAAACCGTAAATCATAGTTTGGTATTAGCATTTCTTGCGGTTATGTGTTTGCTTTACTTGTTATTGAATAGGTGTCTGTTACATTGGAAAGTTGCAGATTCGCCTCACATTTTCAACTTCAAACTAACCAGAGCTGTTTGCATCAAAGTCAGGTCCGAAATCAACCAGTATTTCAACAGTGATGATGACAGTGCCACAATCTTCATCCGCTTCTGATACTCTTCTGCTAAGATTGGAGCTACCCTAGTCTCTTATCCATTGCGAAGTCTCAATTCAGTAATTTTTTTCTCTTTTCGTTTGCAGCCATTAAGCTCTGCTTTGAAAAGAATATAAGGGTCAGAACAGCGCATAGTGGAAGGACTAGTTGCAATCGTGGTAACCGCCCCCCATGACCCAAGCACTTCAAGTGACTCTTGCGAAGAAAGAGCTTGTGTTCACCCCATCCTTTGATCCTCCAATGTACTCGGAGTCCTGTTACTGCAACTCCTGCTACTATCTCATGCACAAACCAAAAATAATGAGCCATGCATTCCTTCTCGGTATCTTGTTTCCTCCCTTATGGCTATACAACTTTTTTATTCTTGGTTACGGAGTGATTTGGTTGGGTTGGAATGAAAAACACAACAGAAACCAATACCACGAGCAGATTCGCAAGGTCACCATAACAAGGTTCTGGTACACGCTTGCAGCAGCAGTGGTATACTCTGTTTTACTGGCTTTATATATCTACAGTGTACTTGTATAATTTTTCACTATTTCCAATAGATTTTTCAACAATTTTGCAGTTTTAATGTATTTATTTGCAAACAAAGGCTTGAGTTTGCAGCGATTCGTCCCTTTTTCGCATTGACTCTGGAATACGCGGAGGAGGTAACCGAGTCAGCTTATGGGGCAACCTCCCTGCATCCGAGTCAGAATCCTTTGCTATAAAACAACTCCATTATCCACTATCTATTGAATTGGGGGGACTATTGCCGACCAACCAACCATGTTAACATTCAAGAGATTTTCATCCCATGCCACATTAAGTAAGACCCCATTACACTCCAGTCATATCAAATATGGGGGGAAATTGGTGCCATACGCTGGATACGAAATGCCGGTATTGTATAAGGGACTTAGTCACATCGAATCCCATAATTGGGTTAGAAATAATTGTGGCTTATTTGATGTAAGTCATATGTTACAACATCAAATTCAAGGTAAGGAATCGGTTGATTTATTGCAGAAAATCACTCCAATTGATTTATCAAGACTAGCACCCTATAGTTCGAGTTTATCAGTATTGCTTAATGAAAATGGAGGGGTTATCGATGATTGTATTATAACCAAACATGCTGATGATAAATATTATATGGTGACTAATGCCGGGTGTCGTGAAAAAGATGTTGCATTTATAACAAAGGAATTATCAAATTTCAATAACGTTAAACATGAAACATTTGAAGGTACCTTATTAGCAATTCAAGGTCCCAAAGCATATCAGATTTTGCAACAATACACTAAAGCCAATTTGAAGGCGATTTTCTTTGGTCAAACTCAATTCATTAACTTACTAGATATCGATTCCGATATTCATTTATCTAGAACTGGGTACACTGGGGAAGATGGGTTTGAACTTTCAATTCCTTCCTCCAATGACAAGGAAACCCAACAAGCCCGAGAATTCTTTGAAAGATTAATCGAAGAGTCCCCAGATACCGTGCAACCAATTGGTTTGGCTGCTAGAGACTCCTTGAGATTAGAAGCTGGAATGTGTCTCTACGGTAATGAGTTAACTGAAGAAATCACCCCGGTCCAAGCCTCTTTATCCTGGTTGATCCCTCAATCCAGAAGAGACGCTTCCACCACAAAATTCAATGGTAGTGATAAGATCTTATCCCAATTGAACGATAAAAAATCGGTCCGTACTCGTAGAATTGGCCTCACTTCAAAAGGTCCTTCTCCAAGAACCGGTAATGCAATCTACGATAAAGACGGTAAGGAACAAATTGGCTACATCACCTCCGGTAGTCCATCCCCAAGCATTGGGGGAAACGTAGCCCAGGCTTATATCGATAAGAAGGCCAAAATCGGCTCGGACGTCAAGGTTGAAATAAGAGGTAAGTTAAGAGACGGCGTGGTGACTAAATTACCTTTTGTACCAAGCAACTTCTATAAACCAAACTAGCCTCCCGATATAATATATATAGATATATATAATACAATAATGATACGGTTACTATTTTTGCAGTTATCCCCGGTGTACGGGTCTACACACCCCAATACGCGTAAAGTACTCTGAGTTTCACACGCCCCCCTTACGGCCTTTTCCCCCATAATAAAATGGTGTTTTGTAACTGAACAACACTATAAGCAACCCAATCACGGTTTCATCAATCACGATTCTAAATTAGAGTACATAAGGGTATCCATAACGACTAACGATTGCAACCGAGTTATTGCGAGCGTCACCCACTATTCCATCCACGCTTCACGTATACTGCCATACATTTTAGAAGAGAATTCACGTTTAAAATAAAAACATCACGTCTGTTAATAAAAAATTTGAGAAAAACATCACGTCTTTATTAACTTTGCAAAAGGGAGAAGCCTTAAAATTTAGAAAAAGAAAAGGATTGAATATAAAGGAAGCATTATCCTTTGAGGCTTTATTTTCCCCGTCACTTCTTTTCATAGTTAACACTAGATCTTTCATCATGTCTTCACCAACCAGACGAGTATTATCACCTAGTAAAAACCATAACATTTCAAGAACTCCTCTTAAGCTGAAGAAAAACTCTCCCTTCAATACCAGCTCACCAATTAAGATTCCAAAATTAAACAATTCTAATATTTTAACCCCAGTTAAGAAGAATCCAGCTAAAAAACCAAGATTAGGGTTCACCATATTTGAAGATAAACCCAAACCGGCTTCTGCCTATTCAAATACAGCTAAATCCCCAAGTCCTTCCAAATCAAATAAAACCGACCATAATGACCAGGAGAATATTCTTCAGCCAAAACCTCTCAACTTGAAACAACAAAGTTTCCCCAAAAGAGTACCACTTAAACCGCTTAGTACCAATGAGTTCCCAGGGTTTTTGAAAACAATTGAGTCAGACCCTGCTTTGTCTCGCTCAATTCAATTAACTGAACCTTACGTGCCTCAAAATTACAAAAGTACTACTTCGACAAACTTACACCATTTCAACTCCTTACCAAGTTTTGTCACTCCTCCTAGAAAGAACTTGGTCCACAATGACAAGTTCTTGTTCAAGTCAGAATTTCTCGATGATAAAGAAAATGATGATGACTTATTAGAAAGACATCTTATTGCTAAACATAAAAATTTAGTAAGAAGACATAAAAGAGCCATGTCTGTTGGTAAAAACGACGCTAAGGCACCCTTGGTTAAAAAGAATACCTTTTCAATCTTATCTAATTAGCTTCTTTGTCTTTTTTGCATTTTGTTTTCATTTCTTTCATTTCTTTTGGTTATATCGTTCGCTTCTGCTAATTTTTTCGTTTCATTCTTTCACTATATATTAATACCCTTACTTTCCTTGAAATTCACTTCTCTTCACTTGATGATACCCTCCTCCCTGTTCCTCTAATTTGCATGATACCCTTTGTAATATTGCTGTAAATTAGTTTAATACATAAAAATGATATAATACCCTGATGTACGGAGGTCTACTTTTTCAATATTGAAAATTTTTTTTTCTTTTTAGTGAGGAAAGCCGTCGAACAAGTTAAGTACAGATACTCCAACAGGTGTAAACGGCCCAATTAATCCATAATAATGTCGTCTTCGATTCCGCAGGCTTTCAAGAGCTTGCATATCACATCTGCAGAGTCGAAATCTGATCACGAACACATATTTGAAGTGTCATACGAATACTTATCTAAGATCAAGAACTTTGAAGATGTTAAATCTTTCCATAATTGTATTGTTGCTTTAATAAACATGGATAAATATCATAAAGCTAACATTTTATTGAAAGAAGTTCCAAAAGAAGTCTCTGATCAATTACCTGTTGAAAAAATTTACATTTATTATAAGTTAGGGTTATCTTCAAAGTTAAATGAAGTATATGAAAATTTATCAAATGATATTAATGAAATTGAATTAAGAGCCATAAAACATATTTTGGCTCAACATTCTTATCAAAAAGGTGATATTTTCAAAGCTTTATCGTTATATCATGAATTAATCACTAATAATCAAAAAATTGATAATGAATTAGATTTAGCATGTAATGAAAGAGCAGTTATTAGTCAAATCACAAATCATGATAAATTTAATGAAACTTCCAAAATTTTATCCACCATTACTGATGAAAACAGTTATGATTTATTATTCAATAACTCATTGATTGAATTATCTAAAGGTAATTTAGAAAAATCATTGGAACTTTTAAATATTGCTACTGATAAATGCACTTCAGCAAATATTGATTCAGATCCACAAGAGATATTAATGGAATTAGCTCCAATGAAGTTAACAATTGCATATATTTATCAATTACAGGGTAATATTTCAAGAGCAAAATCAATGTTAGATGATGATGAATTAAAAAATGTAAATGATTTAATGATTAATTTGATTATTAAAAATAATTATCATTCATTAAATAAATCATCAGAAATTAATTTGATTCATCGTGATTTAGACTACCAATATAATTTACATCACTTGGAACAAAAATTAATCAAATCACAACATCAAACTTTATTACAGAATCATTTATTATTATCTTACCAATCAAGTACAATTAGTAAAAATTCATCCTATTTATCTAATGCTTCTATTGAAAAATATTTGAAAAGCTTCCCTGGAGATTTCACTCCAATAATTTATAAAGTCTTATTAGCTTTACAAATTGATATTAATGATTTAATCAATATTGATTATAATAAAGCCATTAGTAGGAAACTATTCAAATATATTTCAAACAAAGTGGAAAATGACGATTTGAAAATTACTGCTGCATTTTTATTAAATTCAGTTAACTCGAAAAGTGGCCATTATGATCAATCAATCTACGTTTTTGAGAAAATGACTAATGAATTAATTAATGAATCAAGATTAATCCCAAGTGTTATTGGTAGTTTAATAAACTTATACGAAACTTTAAACCATTCAAGTAAGTTGAATCAATTGATCTTGTCATTAATTGAAAAGTTTGAATCGATCCCCCAAAATGAAATCTTTGATAACTTTGATTTGTATAATCTTATCAAAGTTATCGGATTCAAATTAATCAATTTGAATGACGAGGAAAATGCTAACAAAGTTTTCCAAATTTTAAAATCAACCGGTAAAGAAGATTTGCTTATCGATAGTATTTCATCTAAAGATTCTTCTAAGTTATTGCCAGTAAATAGTTTAGCTTCCTCAACTGATGTTGAAACTTTACTTGAGACTAATATCGACTCATTGATCACCAAACCAACCACATCAAAATCTATACCAGTTTCAAAAACTGATAAGGAAAAACCAAATAAAATTTCTAAGAAAACCAAAAAACCAAAATTTTCAAAACACAAATTTTATAAACCTGATTCTGAATTTAATCCAGAAAAAGAATTAGATAGTGAAAGATGGTTACCTTTGAAAGTCAGGTCTTACTACAAGCCTTCCAAAAAGGATAAGAAAAGATCAGGTGGTCATCAAGGAATCGTTGATAATTCACAATCACAACCCCAACCCCAATCTTCTTCCGCTAGTAAGAGTAATGCAAACAAAAAGAAGAAGAAGAAGGGTAAAAAGTAAATTGCTTTAACTCCAGCTTCACAAAATAAATAAATAATATAAATAAATTGTACACTTATCTAATACTTCAAATCTGTAATAGTCCAATCCTATCATCGCCTCTGCTTACTAGACCAAATATCTACAGTTTTAACAGCCAATCGATGTCAAAAACCGTTGATTATCAAAGAGGAATTAGAGAAAAGAGAATTCCGCTAATTCGCGAACAGTACACGACTTGCCTTCCTCATTTGGTATGTCCTGGCGGATTTTAATCAAATGCCCTTCCTGTCATTTTATGATCAATTCGAAATATAAAGGATTTGGGGATATATATAGTTTAGATTTCTCTTGCAAGTCTAAAGATTAACCTTCTTTGAATAATTTGTTCTATATAGCCGGCATCTCAGTATTTGGAGATTAATCTAACTTGCCAGTTTTTTTGCTGCTAAACTTAATAAGGAGACCTTACTTTTTATCTTTAGGTTAATATTACACCTTAATCGGCTCTGTACTATTACTTTTAAATAAACTAAGGAATAATTATGATTATTAGATTAAGTTACCAATATAAATACGTTATCAGCTTTTAAATATTATCTCAATTAGATTGTGATTTAAATATTTGTTCTCTTATCTCATAAAATTATTAAAAATGTCTACTTCAACTTCTTCAACTTCAAAAGTTTCTTCTTCAGATGATGATTCTTCTAAATTACCCCGATCAAGTCAAACCGGATCTCTTGGTTCAAACATTAAAATTTTGAATTATGAAGATTCTCCCAAGGCTGCCATTACTTTGCTTAAAGCTTTTGATAATGACTCTTTGGCCAAATTACTTGTAAGTGATTTGAATGATCATCAACTGAAAAGAGACTTTGAGTTAGCTCTTTATGAAGCTTATGTCAGGCAACATATTTCAAAAGGTTTATGTCTAGGTATTAATGAATCCGATGATGAATTTGAAACTGTTGCAGTTTGGTCATGTCCTGATTCTGTAGAAAGAGGTCTTGAATCTTTTTCAACTTTAATGGAATCAGGTTATGGCAAAGTTTGGAATTTAGGTTGTGAAGGCTCTCGCAATAAAGTTTTCAATGGACTATTACCATTATTAGAACATACAAATGAACGTATTGTTACAACTGATCCAAGGTTTAAAGGTAAAGGGGTGTATACTTTGGTCTATGTTGGTTCAACTGCTAATGCCCGTGGTAAAGGTAATGCAAGAAAAATGTTTGATTACATGTTTCAAAATTATATCGATTTGCCCGATACGAGTAACATTACTTATTTAGAAAGTTCAAGTGTTTCAAATATTCCAATTTATGAAAAATTTGGATTCAAATTTTATGAAGATATCGTTCTTGGTGACAAAGTTGATGAAAATTCCATTGAAGGTGAAGACTACGCAGTTATGAATATCATGATTAGGGATACTTTGGGCCATGATTGGACAAAAGATGATGATATCTCTGTTGCCAAATTGTAAACTTTTATGCTTATCCTATTTTTCTATAGTTGTGTTTTCTTTCTCTTATCTATGAATAAACAAATTTATATTATTTACACGATTGTATATATTAAGTAAAAGTTTAAGCTGAAAAAACCCATAACCAGGAAAATGAAATGAAGAAGTAATATGTACAAGTATAACTTGACTAATCAAACACGAAAATAAAGATTATGCAGAATAAAAGACAACGAAAAGAATAAATTATTCATCCAACGATAAAACACTTCTTTGAGATGGTAATGTTTTACCTTCAAACTCCTTTTTAGCTTGAGCTCTTAGTTTAGCTTCTTGAGATTTAGTTAAAGGTTTAACAACTTCATCAGGTGCAACAAAGGTAAACTTACCAAAACCAAATTCACGATCAGTCATTTTGTTCAAAACATACAATTGTGATCTAACATAACCAACCAATGCTTCAATATGTCTCATATCAGCATTTGGATCACCATTAAACACATTTCTCCACAAGGCACTAGCCAAAGTAATATCGTCAGTTAATAACCCTTCATCGTAAGATAAAACAGATCCCAATAATTGTTTATGGTACTCTTTAAGATAACCTTCGATAATTCTATTAGAATTGATATTCAATTCTTCGGCCATTCTCAATTCCATATCTTTAAAAATTCTATCAACCAACTTTTGTTGATAATTTCTACCGTATTTAAAAGGCATGGCCCTCATTCTAACCGATAAAATCCAGTAATGTAAAGCAGTAATTTGAAACCATTGAGAAAATGATTGAGGTAAAGCAAGAGTTTCGTAATAAAATCTAGCAGTTGGACTGAGTGGCTCATTAGGATAGTACATCCCTTGCTTTTTACATTCACCAAAATAGTGAGAGCCTGCAACTGGTCCAGCTCTTGATCTATCCATATCAATACCAAACAATTTGATGATTCCTTGACCAATATTTTGTTTCCAAGATGATAATTGGAAACTTGGATCATTTTCCATTTTATGATCCGATTTGAAAGGCGACTTTTTCTTAGCAAGTCTTGGGTTGATCTTCAAGTCTTGTTTAATTTTAGGAAGGGTAGATTCTTCAGCTAATGCATTTGGTGCTGTGATTTCTTCTTGTCTTTGATCTAGTATATCGTTTTGAGAGCGCTGTATGTTTCTGATAGAACTGGTGGAGAAACTCTTATAACCGAGAGTTTCACAACCATTCCCAAGTAATCTCACCACATTTTTAGTAAGCATCTTGACTGTTGTTGTACTTTTTTTTGTCAAAGAAAGAGGTTGGTTTAGTTTTAACTTGTCTTTGAAAAACGGGAAAAAAGCTAGATGATTAGCTTTGCGCTACTTCCCAATGGACGATACTGAAAAAAAATGCGATGGTGCTCAAATTTACATGTTGGCCGTTTTACAGGTTTAGCTTTTTTGGATAGAATACTGCAAAACTACCGTTTATATATTTAAAATGCCAGCTAAACCGAAGATAATCTTGATGCTGCTAGTGGTGGTAAGTAACACAGGGCTGGAATGATCTTGCAAGAGATTGAATGGATATAGCGAAGAGGAGAAAAGAGAGGAACTGGCAGCTGTTGTCTAACTTCAATGAGGTTAGATCCAAATAGGCTTCAGAAGGAGCAAAGACGGACATTCCAGATCATGAAAGATTATGTGAAGATGGCAATTTTGAATGCGAGTAATCCTACAAGGCTTGAACTAAGAAATTATTTGTATTTTAAAAGTCTACGTTTCTATATGGAAAGGGCTTTAAGAGCAACTGGAATTTGATTTCTGGCTTCTTCTTCGGAAGTCAAAACTTCTTTGCCATATACATTATAAGAATTGTAACCCCAACCGTTCCCCACGTAAAACAAGTCTCTATTGTAAGGAGTTAATTCGTAACCTTCACGTAATCGGTAAACAAGATCGGGATTAGATATGAAGTACCTAGAGAAACCGACTAAAGTGCGTCCATCATCGACATCTTCTAGCACTTTCTTGAAATCCGGCGCGTCGTAAGTATAGTTCCCAGCACGTAATAAAACCCCTTTCCAGATCTTACTGATGAAGTCATTATCACCAGCTTGATCTTCTTTCTTAACATCCATGATACCGGAAACTCTTGGTTCAACCAAAGAAATGTAAGCGAGTTCTTTACCGTTATTAGCACGTTTCTGTAATTCACCAATAAGGTATCCAAAGGTGGCATACGGGTGTACGTCCTCTTCAGCACCTTTCATACCTTGGAAAGTAGCCCATGGAGAAAATCTGATGGCTAATTTGGAGGCTCCGACAACTTCAGATAAGTGATCGATTAATTCCAATAAGAATCTAGCTCTGTTTTCAATGGAACCACCGTATTTATCGGTTCTCTTGTTGCTTGATGGAAGCAAGAAAGTGTCCAAAAAGTAACCATGAGCAGAGTGGAGTTCTATGTAATCGAACCCAGCAGCAATGGAGTTTTTAGCAGCTATAGTATAATCTTCGTGAATCAATTTCTCAAGGTATTCGGTGCTTGGAGATTCAATCTTAACATTCTGATACGGAATCAGTTTCTCGTGCTCTTTTAAATAAATTTCAGAAGGTCCAATGAGAGGAACTCCGTGGGCTGCACTGAATTCAGGGTCTCCTACTCGGCCAAGGCCCCACAATTGGATAGAAGTAAACGATTTGTTGGCGTGGACCTTATCGTTGATTTGTTTCCATGCTTGAACCTGTTCTTCACTATAAATACCCGGAACACCAGGACAGCCACCTAATTTAACCCCGGGGAAAGTACCCTCAGTGACCAATAACGTACCAGGGTATCTTGATCTCTCTTCATAATACGCTTCTTGCAATTGGGATGGTATATTATCTCCAGCAGCTCTTACTCTGGTAGTTGGTGGGAAAAAAATTCGATGAGCCAATTCGTTATCACCGACCTTGATCGGTGAGAAAACTTTAGTATCCTTAAGAGCAGAAACCTTGACCATTGTTCAATACTGGTTCGAACCTCCATAAGTCACCCTCAACCGTTTGACTTCAGGTATTTATACTCTTTGTCCCTCTCCACTGTGATGAGTAATCACCAGAACATTGAGTTGATGGCTCTGAAACAGCTCCGACAAGTTTCCCCTTTTGCTGATATCCGGTCCAAGAATTTGGTTCAGATAACAGGCCTTGCGAAATATGCAAAACAATTGAATACATTGATAACCATTCAATAGATAGTATCGGTTATTCTGCATAATTGATAAACTCTCGTTAATGCTTTCCAATATTGAAACAAGTGAAACAAATCAAACAATTGAAACGCGTCTCTTGATGATGAGTCATTGGAAAACAGCACTCCGTAAAGCCAATATAAGAAAATGAGAATATTAACATTCTTCTTGTGGCTGCTAACGATTAACAGCCGTGTTACAAAAAGATGAAATTGGAAATAGTTACGCCCCCAAAGAGTAATTGAAAATAGTTACGCCCCCAAAGAGTAATTGGAAATAGTTACGTTCCCAAAGAGTAATCCGGTCATGAAATTTACGTGTTTCTATGGAACTTTAGTGTAACATAAGAAGCTAAGTTGTTCTTCGAAATTAATTGAAAGACGATCTCGTAAGTGTAGGTTGACGGCACGTGCCGGTCTTTCGACTTTCATTGAAGACGTGGTATCCCTGGCTTGATCTTTCTCAGATCAAGTTATACCACCTTGCTCTCAAAACAGCTCCAATTAGGGCTTCCATTCTACCAATTTATGAGAGAAACACCCTCCAAAGCATCGGGGATCAAGCGGGTCAGCGAGCTACTAATCCAATCTTATAAGCCGTGGAGCGTCTTCTTCCTGAGGCATGCTACAACTTTCAAAATCGCAATCGAGACAGAAAAGATGATTTGCATAGGTTCTAATATTAGTGAGAAATATGTCTCAAGGTCAAAATTTCTGTCATCGCCAATTGACCTTTTCATATATGGCTGCGAAATAAACACAATAAGAAAATCATATGGGCCCTTTCACAAAGAATACAAGTTGAGCTTCTACGGGTGCTGGTCTAAGGGTTTTTACAGAAACTAATGCAACGTCAAATATATATATAATTAATCACTATCTAATAATATCTATACTTTAAGAGATTTAAGAGCTTCTGGAAGGTGTTTTCTAGCTTCTTCTTCAGCAATTTGGAGTTCTTTACCGTAAACAGTGTAAGTGTTGTAACCCCAGTTACTGTTAAGATAGAAAGTTTCTCTATCATAAGGAGTCAAATCATGACCTTCATGCAATTTGAAAACAAGATCAGGGTTGGAGATGTAATATCTGGAGAAACCAACTAAAGTACGTTCATCGTCGACATCGCTTAATAATTGGTTGAATTCGGGAGCATCATACGAATAGTTACCAGCACGTAATAAAACACCTTTCCAAATCTTCTTGATGAATTCATTGTCACCAGCTTGATCTTCTTTTTTAACATCCATGATACCGGAAACTCTTGGTTCGACTAAAGAAATGTAAGCGAGTTCTTTGCCGTTATTAGCACGTTTTTGTAATTCACCTACAACATAACTGAAAGTTGCGTATGGATGAATTTCTTCTTTAGCACCTTTCATACCTTGGAAAGTAGCCCATGGAGAAAATCTGATGGCTAATTTGGAGGCTCCGACAACTTCAGATAAGTGATCGATTAATTCCA